>NC_045128.1:37790384-38090384 GCF_007655135.1 Punica granatum | reverse complement strand
CTTTCCTGACCCGGGCAGTCTTGACTGCAGTTCCGGGTCCCCTGCAGTTGAAGGTGAGTTTGTCCCTCCCAGGCTCAGATTCAGCCACTCTTCTCGATTCCTGTCGTCTGTTCCGGTGGCATGACTGCTGCAGTTACTGTTATTGCTACTTCTGTTGTCATCGATATCGGTGTTTATGTCAATCCCTTCTCGCGGGTCGATCTCGACGTCTTCTCTTTCGATGATCATCTCCAGGAATCTGGTCAGAGAAAAAGTAGTAAAAGCGGTTTTGCTGTGAACAGATAGGAGGAGGAGGGGAGCCTCTGGAAGATGGTGGTGTGCTGACTCTTAAAAAGGAAGCACTTTGATCAAAGGGAGGCAGAGGAAGCATAAATGGAGGGTGTGTGCAGTGAACAGGTACACAACAGTTATGAAAAAGAAATCCTTTTTTCCTTTCTACTATTTCTCTTTATATTTCCTTACAAATATATATATATATATATATATATATTCACCTTTGTTAGTTCTAAGCTAGTGGACCATCCGGGTTGATGTCGATAATGCTTCGGATTCGCGAGAGGGCAAAAAATTCTGCGTCAGGATGTTCACTGTTGTTGTTTTTTGTCTGAGCTTAGGATTCTCAGTAGCCGCTTTTTCTCTCTTCCTCCCAAATCTTTCTTTCCGCAACTTTTTCTCTTGTCTGCTCAAGAAGCTCGTGGTAACTTTAGTGAGTTATCCTACTATTTCAAACTCACAATGGAACGAAGGAGGGTAAGTCAACAAGGTCAATAAGATGATGATGATGATGACAGGAGCCGTAGTTTTGGAAACCTCAGATTTACATTCATGTTTGAACGTCCTTGCCTGATGGCTTGTCCCCTCTAGATCCATATCGTAAGGCTAAATATAGCTGAATCCTATCCCTGAGCTTCTTTTTTGTCTAAATACTTGGAAGAAACCAGCCGGGAGGTAGTGGGTTGATGGGTCCCTTGGCCAATATGGGTTTTACATGCAAGCCGAGCGCTAGGAATCGTACTATACCAGCCCTTTATGACTTGATGGATGATATTAGATGTCGTCCGGGGCGGTTTTCCGTGAGATGAGAAGTTAATGACTCGCTAGAAATTCCTTTCGCTTGTTCTGGTAATCGCATTTTCCACTATTAAGTGACTTCGTATGTGGTTCTCTTTGTTCATTGGGAACGAGCTCCAATCAGTGACTGTGAATGTTGAAAACTGAGTACTCCTATGTTGTTCTAGACGTGGGACTGGTTGCTTGATGTTTATCCATAGAACTGTTGGAAGAAAGCAATTTCTCTCTCTCTTTTTTTTTTTTTATACTTCCTCGAAGGTCGATGAATATCCATTGATAACAAAAAAAAGGATGCAAGAGGAAAATTGTTCACGAGGATACACTACAAAGCTCAGAAAAACAGCAGATCCACTTAGATCAACAAAGGAAAATAAAAGTGATTGAAGCACATCAAGTAATGATAGATACAATTACAGAGATCATTTCAATTGTTGTAATTCGTTCTCAACTTATTGCGATTAACTCCATATGGACTCCAGTAAAAATCGAGAAGCAGGATATAGCGCAATCCGTATAAAGACTGCTTCACAGGCAAGCAGAGCCAAAAGGAGTTTTGGATCGATACCCAGCTCATAAACTCTCTACAGATCATACTTCTAGTATAATCAAGCAATCGAATTCCAAACAGTTCAATCCCTACACATTAAAATCAATTCAACGATGTTCTTTTGATTGATTCAAACCAGTAGCAGCCTAACTAATTAATACTAGCTAGATTATCGAATCAAAATATCAAGATTTCTTGATCAGTTCAAACCAGCGAATATAGTTAGGGGTCGAAACCTGTATAAACCAACATTAAAAAAAAAAAAAGAAGTTCATCCACAAAAGATCGGTTGTGCAGGTGGCTGGTGTGGTCAATTGTGGTAGGAGTCTAATCCTTTGAGGAGAGGGCGGGTATTCCATCGCACGAGAGATGGCAGTTGTCGACAGAGTAGATGTTGCCAGTTAGGAGGGGGGAAGAATCGAACAGGCAGGGAGAGAAGGGGAGGCCGACGCCTCTGGTCATTCTAGCACGGTCGGTTCAGGTCGTGCTGGTCAGGTCGGGACGTGCAATGTACGGTCGGACTGGGTCGGTGCGCTACACGCCGGGTCGGGCACACAGCAGAAAATAATGCAAAAGGATTGAGGGGGACGGTGGGGGCCCACCATTATATTATTATATATAGGTATAGACGTATAGACATAGATACAGTTTAAAGATGAGAGAGAGTGATTGATAAACTCAAAAGAGGCTGGATGCAGGTCTTGGAAGTGAGTGGTGGCAGTCTTAAGTTTCAGGTGTCAGAAAAGAAAAAAATGCTGTTTGATATAATAATGTTGGCGTGGGGGCCATGGAATTGCCAATAATGCTGATAAAGAGTGGGAAATGAGATATGGGGATGTGGTATCTTTACCAGATATTAATAATTTATTATTTTCTTGGGTGTTTTGGTTCTTTCTTTAGGAACAAGAGTATCTATGTGGGTTTCTTTTCTTCATGTTGGCCCAATTCTTTCCTAGCTGGAGATATTACTTGCCAGATTTTAAGTTTCGATCAATTCCGTCAGTCGAAAGCATATGTGGAACCTATTCGGACCGCAAAAGAAGTTCCACTAAATTCTTTTATTATCAATAACATATAATTGATGTGGTTCGTTCGCTGTACTACGTTTGATCTTAATATATATAGTCTAGTGATTTATCTGTCTAGTAGTTATCACTTTCTGTTCTCTTTTTCAAAGCATATCTTGTAGTGGGCAAAGTTATGTACACAGCAGGAGTTCCACTAAATTATGGAGCCACTTGAAATTATAATAATATTCCTATTTCCTTTTTTCTTTCTTTTTTTCTTTGGGGGGTACTATAGGAAATTCCTTCATTTCTTTCCTTTATTTATTTATTCATTTTTTTTTTTTTGGAGAAGACAAAGCAGCTCAGTTCCCCACCAAAGGAGTACTTGTTATTGCACTTCCATTGCCACCCCCCCTCAAAATTTGAAATCTCCATTTGTTGGGAGTAAAAGGTACCCAATCAAATATGTCCTCCTTTGTCTAACATGCCACCTTGAGGTGGTTCCTTTTCCGTTTTATCTGGCCGACACTCTTATCTTCGGCACAGAAAGCTTCCGCAGTCACTTAAAAAATGAACGTTACTTGTTCTCTGTAAATCTTGTTCGGTTAATGTATATAGGGTTGCCATGCCATGGCTGATAATCTGCGTCTAACGTGGCTTTTCCATTGGGGTCGAAGATGGAATCACCAGGTTCTTTTCCGCTCATAATGAATTTGAATATTGTCAAGTTCGGCAAGTCAAGAACTTAAGGTGAGGACAATGGTGTACGGTAGAGACGATTATGGTATATGGTAGACTTCATTTGTGTATTGGTATCCCTTCCAATCCAATGATTCTCGTGCATGAGATAGCCGAAGCAGTCTGCCGGGACAGCTTCCAGGTTCAAATCAAACCCTATGTCAGTGCCCAAGTGCCTCATAGCCTGCCTCATGTTACAAAGAGATGGCTTATGCTACTGGACCGAACTTGTCGGTGTCATGAGTTGGATATTCTTCGATGATCCAATGATACCGGCTCAGTCTTATCAAAGGACGTGTCACCAGAGCCCGCTCTAAATCAAGTGACCCAATATGATCGTGTCGGATATAGTCGGACTATTTCCTGGCCTGTCGTGCTCATGATCTACCTAATCACTAGTCGGGGCAAGCAAATAGCAACCCATCCAAAGGTTCGTCTGCTCTTTCACAACCCAGTGATGGAAGGATCGATCCATGGAAACATGGGTTTCGAGTTTGACTAGCTAAGCTCCTTTAAGAAATGTCCATCTGATTGAATCATAGTGGGAGTAAGAGGCAAATGGTTCATTTATGCATATTAGAGTCAGCAAAATCTTCAATGGACCCAAAGATTTCTTTGTGGAATCTCATGCATACACGTAGACATACATACATACATACATACATACATATACACACACCTAAATTAAGTAGGTAAATAGCTGCAAGTGAGTGGATGATATTATATGGACCACTATATTGAAGAAAATGCAAAGCAACTGAGTGGACAATTTTCCTTTTTTTGTGTCATTCTTTCTTTGCCCAGTGCAGAATCAAGTTCTCATCCAATAGTAATCAACATAGTGGGGGAAATGCTATTGATATGGAAAACTCATAATCTTCTTCCTCCTCTTCTTCCTCAATCCGATGTTACTTTCATGACAGCGAAATCTCGATCCCCAAAATTCTCGATAGCAACCTCAGCGGTACCTCCGCTAGTATTGGACCCCCAGCAACTTGCGTATAGCTTGGGGCCCCATCAGCCAGGAGCAAGACGAGGATTTTTGAAAGTGTGGAAGTCCGGAGGAGTATCTAAAGTCGAAGAAAACTGGACTACAAACAGAAGAAAGTCTGTCGAGATTCATGATGAGACGATGAGATATAAAGGTTGTACTGAGAATTCTGCAGAAGTTTACAATAGTAAGAAGAGGGAGTGGTCCCAGCCCGACCCTCCAATGCTCGAGAGGTCAAAAGCCTATTTCATATGCTGGTCATGTTTGGAATCTGAAGTAAGCAAAAAACATCGAACCTTTCCCTTTCAAGATACAATAAGGTTTGGAAGGAACTTATAGGGAAGGATCCTAGATTATATCTGATATTGGGCGTCGTTGGTGCACTCAATCACTTACATTATATCTGATATCCCGCGGTTAGTTGGTTACAAAGTCAACAACAGTACACAGAGAGAGAGAGAGAGAGAAGCCTAAATGGAAAAAGTATGGAAGACATCATCATGAGATGAGTATGATAATGCCCGGAGAGGATTGGGTTGCGGCTGAGAGCTTTGAAACAAAGAGTAGAGCAATCAGCATCCGTACCAACTTGGACTTGGGGAGGCTGTGATAACACTACACTGGATCTTTACACACAGAGAATCACCATAAATATGGTAAATATCAGAATTGCACTGTAAACAGGTTCAGTAATAAGACTGAAACCGAAACCGATCAAAAGACGTTCGACGCGGAGGATCACGCAACGCAACAGCTAGCCGGAGACACTCGTTTAATGGCGGAGGGGTCACTTTCGGATATGTGAATGGGGTGGTGTGTGTTGCTACTCGACCACTGATGTTGTTTTAGGGTAAATGACAAATTGAACTGGGTAAGGTGGAAACGGCGGACATGGGAATGGACAAAACCGGCAAAAATGAGAAACAAACGACAAGAAGCAAATGAGGGCAAAGACAAGACAAGACCCCAGTTAGGTACGCGGCTCATCTCAATATTTTGACTGGTGGCCAGGGCCACCCCCGCATATAATGCACACACACAATGTATATATGTGTGTGTAAAGTACCAACTATATATGTCGAGTCTGAGTCAAGAAGGAACACCGAAGCTCTGGTGGAGCCTTCACAGTTCGTGGGAACTGGGAAGGACAATTAAATTTAAGTGTAGAAAAACTGGGGAAAGAGGTGGGTGGGACAGCATTGGACTCAATTCAGAGAAGCAACCCTCGTGCACTTTTGCAGTCCCCCAATTAATTGCAATGCCCACCCAGATCACACCCACCCAACACCCATCTAACAATCAACATGTGCTCCCCCCTCCTCCCAACGGCAATAACAATCCAGCTTTATGGCTTCAATCCAAACACCGCGCCGAAAGAATCCAAACAGGCACCGCACCACTCAGTTTTGTGCATGCATACTGGGTAGAGATGGAGCACTAAGGGATTGTTTGCATACGGGTGATTACGCACAAACAAGCTATGAGGCCCACAATGCTTCCATGAGCTTTTCCGCCCCGCAGTCAGCCTAGCTCAGTCCAGGATATCATCTCAGTTTCGGCACGGAGAAGATGGAAATCTTGTATTGTATATCCATTCTTCCTTCTAACTTTTTGAGTCCGGACTCAAAATTCAGTCGGCAGCGATTCTAGAGCTGATGACACGCTCATACAATAGCAAGCAACAGTTAGAAGGGCAACTTTCGGTTTGAATTAAATAGACAGATGTTCCTCAATGGTTTAAAATTGACACCAGAGGATACTAAAGTAGGTGATCAAGTCTCAGCAATGGCATGTACTCTCTAAACCATCTCAATCCCATCTACGATAACGAGAACACGATGGAGGTTCAACTATGAAAAAGCAGTCTTCAGAACTAGCACTAGAGATACTTATTTCAACTCTCCGGTATAGAACCAGAAGTCCCCCCCCACAGCATGCCTCTCCACAACTTCACCAATACAAGTTTTGCACCTTGATCGTGCCAACCAAACAGCCTGTCAAGTACCTATACCAAAGCAACGAGTGAAAAATCAGCTCAACAGGAATCGCTGAGATGCATTACCAGTCAAAGTAAAACATATATCAGTGCTTAATGCTCGACTATTGTTCATGTGTGCCGCATCTTTTAATGTGCCCAATCTACAGATATAATTCATAATTTACAGGTTCAGAGTCCTATAATAAAACTATTCAGCAAGGTGGTATTTCTACTATCACGAGGCCCAAAATACAGTTGTTTTAACGACTCATAAGCCACCATTAGAAAACTTAGTACAATGGAACTAGGAGAAAAGGCAGTAACAGTACATATTACATCCATCTCTGGCTTCCCATTTGTAAGCAGAGAGATATAATAACTAATAAGTGAAACACAAAATGATGTGGTATCTTTCAAAGGTAAGCAAAAATGAATCTGTTACTCCACATATCGTTTCACCAACAAAACAGAAATTGATGGATAAGTTCAGATACGTTGAACAATTTAACGGTATTAAAAGAGAAAGAGAACATAATAGAAAGACAAGAACAACCTATAATGCAGCATCATTATCGTGCCTTTGGATGATTGAACGTCCTTGCGCATCACCCATCTTTTCCATTTTTTCCTACCAATCCCAATCCCAATTCCTTCTTATTAACCAAAACTTATTATAAAAAACACAACTTTTTCCAACAAAGTAATTGACTATAAGCACCCTTAGTAATATTTAGCTAAGATCTTACATACTTCTATTAACTTAGTCACAAATGCAAAATTAAAACATTCCAGCAGCTTCTTCTGCACATTTATATATAACTGAAATTCTATACAAAGTTCCCACTTGTATTTGTTAATCATTGTCTCTGAGATGTCCAAGCAAGAAATGTTTCATTAATCCAATCTGGTTAAACTAGTCATCTGTTATACAGTGTTACAGACTAAAAATATTGGCTCGATTTGCTCTACCGGGGTACATCATGCTCTTCCCGATTATGATAACAAACTTCTATTATCTCTAATACTATCTATCAATATCCCAACGAATAAAGATGATAGAAATTTGTTATCATAATTGGGAAGATCGCGATGGGCCAGTAGAGCAAATCAGGCTAAAATTTTTAGTCCATAACAAATAGCAAGAGTAGTACCAAAGCGGTTCTGTTAATGCATATCATTCCTGTCCAAATATATTCTAATGGCTCATTATTGTCCTTGCAGAGCTAACAATAGCAAAACAATGTGGCCTCAGAAGATGAAGTGACGAGGAAGTCATAATTAAAGAAATTTTTTTGACAGTATATTATAATGGATTAAAATAGGGTAAGTTGTGGCCCTTTCTGCACTAGCAGTGTCTCAAGATTCTAAAAGAAATTCAGTTCACAATTGGCATGACCTGTCTCAGAAACAGTGAGACTCACAAAGAAAATACTAGCGATCCTGACAAGTTCGTCGGAAGGTACCATGAGACAGCTCACAACAAGCTCGGGCAGCTACAGTGAGGTGCGATGTGAGGCGCGGAGCAGACACCACACTATGCAGAGGAAGAAACGATTGAGTGCAACCCAGTTCGCCCATGCTTCTATAAGTAACAGCAAACAGTCAACACAAGGAAATATGTAATTAAGTTCATACTGAGATTGAGAACATTAAAAGTTGCCATGCTCAAGTATGGGCCAATAACATTTAATCTTCAATATTTAATAGAAGATGAATGAAAGCTCCAACTAATCTTAGCTGCGTTCGTGCCAATCTAACACCCATGTGCATATACATGCTGCATTCAATTTTGAGTTGCCGTCAAATGGCAATACGATTTAATTTGGGATACTGTGAGACATCAATAGAAGTGCAACTACGGCAAATGTAAGTAATCTATGATGAATGAAGAAGCTGCAATTGTCCCAATAAACCCACACCAAAAAAAAAAAAAATGTCAACGCAGCCACTTGACCAAGCTCAAAAGTAGTTAGCTAATTAACATCTGGCGCCCAGTTTGAAAGAGAGTTAAGTGTGGAAGTAAACTTTCAGCTGACTGACTAATTACTGGGAGTAATTTTAACACGGGCGAGAATTTTATATCGGACAGTAATTAGATGCATATTGATCTATCTGCATTGACGAAACCGCATTCGAATTCACTGTTTATTTATGTTCCCTGCTAAGACATAGTGAATAAGGAAAAATTAAATTCATACAAGTATTAAATAGAAATCAATACGCTAAGCACAATTTCGGTAAAGCACAAGACTAAAAAGGAACCAATTCTGAACATTAACCCCAACAACACCCATCCCAGTCCAGCTTCTCTAGTTATCCAGTGTTCATCATTCACAGCTCAGTATCTATGGAACTGGTAATTAAGCACATCCTCAAAAGAATTTCCTATTCCGCCCAACAAATAAGATCCAGCTCTAGGAATGAGGATGTCAAGGGTAGAAGACAACCTCGGGGATGCGAAAGAGAACCGGCGGGACTGCGCGCGCGGGACAGAGAGAGGCGGCGACCGGACCGGGCGGGAGAGGCCCGGTGACGAGCGCAATGGCGAAGAGGAAGCCCTGGCGGTCGACATGAGAGAGCGAGAGAGCGATCCACAGCGCCAAGCCATCTGAGCGCCGAGTCGGAATGTCGATGGCGTCGAGAGCTGAAGGAGAGAGAAATCTGACGAACGCAACGCAAATGGCCGAGGAGGGTTCTGCGAGGGTTTTAGGTTGAAATATGCATTAGCCATGATTATGGGCCGGGCCATGGGGATACCTCATCATGGGCCGCTCCGTAGGGAGACCTCATCATGGTCCGGAAGCCCAGGCCCAATGTAGGCCTGCTGTTCAAGTAAGCCCTGGGCATATAATCCATAACTGGATGGGAACATGGAGTTGGTAGAGCTACGAGGTCATGGATTCGATCCTATGGCTAAGGCCAATGAGTTTGATCGGATATGTAAATGCAATGTTTAGGTAATCTTAACTTTTATAAATTTTGATAAAATGGATCGAGCGGCGAAATTGGCATTATCTGAAGCATGTACGTATCCCAACACTAGGCTTTCCGGCAACAATGAGTTAATCTGGCTGGAACTATCGATCACGGAGATCAGCCTATCAAAGCGAGCACGAGTTCAAATGCTTCAGTTTTCCATCAAATGTGTAGACTCTCCCGTGGCCGATCTTCACAGCCGCCGTATATCCTCGATAGTGCAACCTCTCGAGAGAATTCACGTCCTTTGACGAAACATGGACTTCGCTGAGGTCCCCTTCTTTCCAGAAGATGCTGATCGTCACGCCTCCACGGGCCTTCAGTCCCGTAGCTCGACCACTGCCCCATTTGTCCCGGGGAAGACCAGGCAGCAGGTAGAGGTCTTTGCAGGTGCTCTGCACGAGCATTTCGGCCACCGCTGCTGTAAAACTAAAGACCAGGAGAGCAAGGAAATGTATTGATCTAATGTAGCAGCTGAACAAATGTTTCCACGAGGTGAAGGTAGAAATATTGCTCACCCGAAGTTCGCATCGATCTGAAACGGAGGGTGTGCGGCAAACAAGTTGCTGTATAGTCCTCCCTCGAAAGCAACCTCATTCTCAGGATCCACCAATCTGAACAGATGCTTTAACATCATATATGCATTTTCGCTATTCTGGAGTCGGGCCCACAGCAAGATTTTCCACGTTGTCGACCACCCCGGTCCCTCCACTCCTGCACTCGATCAGATTAGTATGTGGAAGCTCCTCAGAAACTATATAACTTGAGTAATGTTAAAAGCAAAGGAGACCCAGCTTATCATTAATAAACACGAACCTCGTTTGAAAAGGGTCTTCTCAGCAGCTCTACAAAGTTCCGGTGTTTCTTCGAGAGTTAATGTGTGTCCTGGAAACAGGCCATATAGATGTGAAAGGTGACGGTGATGCACCTCCTGCTCCTTAAACTCCTCTGCCTGTTTTTATCGAAATTTACTCTCTTATGATAGCAAGGTAGCGAGCTTTGGTGTACATAAAATATTATACATTATATTCCAGAGCGGTTTGGTTTTGGTGCTTGGGCTGTGAAGAAGTAAGAATGCATTAACTAACAACATTACCCATTCCATGATAGAACCATCACTTGCAATCTTCGTGGGATAGAGCTTTTTCTGAACCGCTTGCACTCGGTGCACAAGATCACTGTCACTCATGTCAAGTACCTGCTCGTTAAGTACCTATTAATATTCATGATTAACGTATATACAGGACCCTGTGTGTTTGTAAAAGAATACTTCCTGCTGTAGCAAATGGGCTTCACCTCAGCAGCAGCAGCAACTGCAGAGAAGACCTCTCTTATTATCGCCATGTCCATCGTTGTTGAGTAGCTCACACAAGCAGGCCTCCCATCTGGAGCAATAAAGGCATTTTCTGGAGACGTTGACGGATTGGTTTCAAGATATCCTCCTCGGCCTTCTATCAACCAATTTAACAGAAACGTTGCACACCCTTCCATCAAAGGATACGCCTTATTTTTAAGGAAATCCTAGTCAAGGAGAAAATCCACAATGTATCCATAAGACATTTGAAGAGTACATAACGTGGTCAAGAACAAATTTTAACGAGGGGATGCAGAAAGATAACATAATGTCAGAAGTGAGACTTGTATACCTTGTCCAGTGTATAATTGTAATACTCCCACAAATGAGTACAAAGCCACGCACCGCCCATTGGCCATAAGGCATATCGAACATCACCCTGAAGGGCCGATGATTTAGCCCAGATGTCAGCTTTATGATGCACAACCCAACCATTTGCTTGATAATTAACCTGTAACAGTCAGTAATTTCAATAAGAAAAGTTGCTGTTGGTTCATTCACAGCATTCAGCAAAGGAATGTTTTTAAGTCCTAATTACTTAAAAACTTTAAAACTAGGCTTTGGTAGAAAAGGGAAGTTGAAATCTCATTGTCAGAGATTCTTACCACCGCAGTTTTATACCCATTTATGGAGAGGCAGGATATGAAGTCGAACAAAGGCTCCTGGCATTCGGCAAGATTGCAAGGAAGGGAAGGCCAATAATTCATCTCAAGATTGATGTTCAAGTGAGGAGCAGAGCTGGGCAAAAAGAGTCAATAAGTGATCATCCAATTATAGTCTTGGAACAACAATCTAAGTTAAATATTCATTAATAACAACATACTGAGATTGAATCAATTCTGCAGTTAACATGTTGATTTTTACGAAAATGCATAAAATCTAGTTCTCTAAAGTGTGTTCAGATAGTATAACACCCAACAGTATATCCAACTTGTAAGGAACACCAGCAGAAAATATCACAGGGGGACGACTTATCACAGCGAGCAACTGACGACATCGAACAAATTACACACACCAAGCCAAGACAGATTATGTCAAAGGAAGGGATATACATAAGGCGTAACATAAAACAGAACAAAATAAAATTAAACGTACTCCCATTTAGGCTCGGTATCCTTGTTCCATATCCCTTGCAGGTTTGCCACCTGTGTTCCTGGCCTTGAGCAAGAAATAAGCAAATACCGTCCAAATTGGAACAAGAGCTCCACCAAAGAAGGATCTTCATCATACTGAAAAGATTTTATCCGATCTATGGTGAATATTTCGTTCCCTCTGCTAGCTTTGAACAGCGGATCATTAGTTGAAGAAGAGGTCTTCTTTTTCTCAGAATTCATGGTTACGGTATCACTAGTGGAGCCCTTTAAAAGCTGAAGTGAAACACGTTGGAAAAGATTTTGATAGTCACTCAAATGGCGAGCATAGAGCTGAGAGTATGATAAGTTTGATATCGACTTCAATGCATTGCCACAAGCTGCATAAGGATCCTTTCTAGAATCTGAAGGCTTCATGAACGGCCCGTCAAATGAAGATGAAGCTACAAGAAGCAGGACAGCCCAATCACAACCCTCAACCTTCAACTTTTTGTCGTCCAGAATGCCTATTATGCCATTCCTTTCACTGATATGTAATTCGAGGATCGCAACAAATTTAAGTCCCTCGGGCGCTGCATGACCTTTGTTCTCTTTTGGAGGGGCTCTCTGGCCAGGACAGCTGCCCTCCATTATAATTTGATTCACATCATTTACATATGAATCATGGTGTAACTTGCTATCAAAATACACCGTAAATGAAAGAGAGCCCGCTTGGCTCGTGGATATCTTTGTCCCGATTACTTGATCAGGGTGAGAAGCGAAATACTCCCTTGAAAATTCTACATCACCCACATGATATTTTATCCTCACTGTTGCCGTATCCAAGTCCAGTTCTCTGCTATATGTTGCCTCATCATATTTAAGATGGAGATCATCGAATTCTAGTTTGAGATCACCAAGAAGCTGGTAAACCTACAGAGCTATCAGAAAGTCAATAGGAGAAATAAATGCCTCCAAAGGGAAAATGACTTAAACAACAGTATAGATAAAAGAACAACTTTCCCCGAAATAATAGCAGAACTTGAATGATTTGAGCTAAACACATGCATACAAGCAATTTCTCGATGACACAAGCAGAGACAGTCACTGACAATGACGAGATAAAAAGCAATGATTTGCAGTCAATCTGATGAAAGCAACTTGCCTCGGAGAGTTTTCCAGTCAACTTAGCTGCTGCTGCGGTGGCTTCAGGAAATTCGCCATTGTCAACTAGCTTCCGGACCTCTGCTAAAGCCTCCGGCGCATTAGGATCAGTATAGTCCCCCGGAATCCCAGTCCAGAGAGTGTCCTCTGCCACAAAATCCTATCAATAAGCTCTCATATTCGGTAATCCGTAAACATTCACCTGCAACATACTGATTGCATCATCTGTTCAACATTCCCATATAATCGAAGAAAAGAGGTGTGCTCACCGTTGAGCTGGAGGAGTTCGGTGGCAACGCCGCCCCACACCATGGCTCCAAGCCGTCCATTACCGATGGGTGCGGCATCTGTCCACTGCTTCGCGGGCCCACCGAACGTGACCTTCATCGGCTCAGAAGGAGGGGCGGAGCCGTCCTCACGCTCCTCCATGGACGTCACAGACGGGAGTTTGAACTTCTAACAGAGAGCAGCAGGAAGTGTTGACTGGGCATTGATAGAGAAGAGAAACGGTTGCTCAATGAGAGACATCTGGTCGCTGTCGGCACGTACAGTCCCGGGAAAATTAATTTGTTTCTTAGAGATATTGTCAGATCTACCCCTAAAACATCATCTGTTTTGCAGTGTTGCCCCTCTCCTGTTCGTTTTATCTAATGAAGTCCTACAACTTTTACTTTTCCGCTATAGTACCAGCCAGAATTTCATATTTCAAATTCCTAACTCGTGCAAAATATAAATAGAGAACAATTTCTACTTGATCAGGAGCCGAACTCGGGATCAGTAACGCAGGGAGTAATATGAACCATGTGCTCAATTACATGCTCTGATTTGTCGATATACGTAGAAGTTTGATTCCTTCAACGAACATAGGTTCAGTAGATCTGTAGAAAACATGGACTCCAATAAACTTCCCAGCCGGACTGATGATACATTGGGAAAGAACAAGAATGCCCTTTAACATGTTCAATCAGAGATCTCTACATCTGTGTGCTGAAAAGAAAATTAGCCGCTTCGCTCCTCAGAGAGAGTTCGTCTTCACGCACTTCAACTGCTCATTGAATGTGTGTACTTTTCCCGGATATATGTTTGTCATGGTTGTCGTTCCTCTGTAGTGTAGTCTTTGAACAGTGACGGCATTTTGATTGTTTAACCAGATACCGAATTCGTGAAGGTCGCCTTCTCTCCAGCAGATGTTGATGGTCAACCCTCCACGGGCCTTCAGCCCTTTGACACAACCATTGGGCCATTTATCCTGGGGCAGGGCGGGAAGCAGGTAAAGATCCTTAACTGTGCTCTGAACGAGCATCTCTGCCACTGCTGCCGGAAATCTAATTAGGAAAGAAAAGAAAGATACGTTAGTCGAAGATCACAAACAGAATATATGATGTTGCATATCCAAAGCCAATTACACTGAGTAACATATCCTTTTTGAGTTTCTAGCAGCAATTGGAAGTTAAGTTATACCGAGCAGAAGAACAGCACTTCCAACTTTTTATATGAGTCATAGCCAGTATCTACTTTTTAGTTAAATTATTTCAGGCTTCACACATTAATGTGCGTCCTAATTTATTCTCGCTTGCTATGAGCGAGATAGACAATGTTTAATGAAGCGACAAAATTCGATCCTTTTCCTGAAGTTAAAGGAGTTGATTCTGCCAAACTGAAGTAGAGAGATGCAATAAGAAAAACCCAAATTTCAGGATCATTCCTGCAATTTTTTTAATATATTTATATTTATATGGTATGACTTATGAGGGATTGATAACAGACACATAAAAAGGTCAGATTTTACTGGCTCGTTTGTTTTCAGGGTTAAAATCACAAAAATTTTAACTTTAACTTTAACTCAACCCACTACACAACAAAAATACACATTTCCCAAGTCAAAAATTTTAACTTTAACTTTAACTCAACGCACTATACAACATTTGTCCTTTTTCACAATCAAAATCAAAGTTACTTTAACTCTGAAACCAAACGCATCGTACATGACATGGCCTAAACAGTAAACTCCTCTATAATAAGGATAAGCTACTGTTTGCGCAATTAAACAATCTAGACGGGATGCGTGGAGAGAAAAGGACAAAGGCAAAAGTATCACATACCCGAGATTTGCATCAATCTGAAAGGGAGGGTGTGCCGTGAACAAATTGCTGTAAAGGCCTCCTTCATAGTTACCTTCATGATCAGGATCAACCAAGTCGAACAAGTGCTTGACCATTCGATATGCATTCTCGTTGTTGTGTAGCCGAGCCCACAAAGCTATTTTCCATATAGTCGACCACCCTGGACCTTCTTCTCCTATTTAATTTGATACGTACTGTCTTATGGTTAGTAATATACTAGAGTGTTGCTGAAAACATATCCCAAAGTAAAATGCTTCAGTGTATTAAAAGCATCATTCTTCATCAAACAAAGACCTCTTTTATAAAGTGTGTGGTTTGCAGCTTTAGAGAGATCGGGAGTTTCCTCAACACTGATTGTGTGTCCCGGAAAGAGACCAAACAAATGCGATAGATGCCGATGGTGTATCTCCGGGTCTTTGAAATCTTGTGCCTACCAGAGACAGTAACGATTCTTAGGTTAAGAAGCAAGAGGAGTGGAAATTTTTATGAAGACATGATAAATGGAATCTAAGAATTTCACACACCCATTCCATGATGGATCCATCTCTGGCAATTTTTGTGGGCAGAAGCTTCGGTAGAGCCTCAACGACTCTTTTAACAAGTGCATCCTCCTTCCTTCCTAAGATCTGTATGTTACAAGAAATTTGCAAAGCATATTAAGAGAGCAAGTACCTTATCATAGAATCATATCTATCTATAGTCTGATGAACTAAACAGGACATTATATCTGCTGTGCTAGGAGTCCGGGGTCAACCGGTCCAATATATGGAGAGAAAAAAAAATCATGCAAATGTATTAATTTAATGAATTAAAGGAATGTGAGTCAACTAAGAGACGGATCAAAGCTGGGTGGTTTTCAGTAAGAAATGGTCTGTTAGATAGGTTCCTCTGCAGATCCAGTTCTTCAAGATCTGGACCGGAGAACAAACTCTTCCTGATCGTACTGGTCCATTTTTTATGAAGTCTTGTTATGACATAGGAGTCTCACCTCGGCAGCAGAAACGATAGCGGAGAACACCTCTTTTATGATGGCCATGTCCATGGTGGTAGAGTAGCTGACACTAGCAGGCTTTCCATCCGGAGCAATGAAGGTGTGTTCAGGAGAAGTTGAGGGGTTGGTCTCCAGGTACCCTCCACGACCTTCTATTAACCAATCCAACAGAAATGACGTGCATCCTTCCAACAAAGGGTATGCCTTAACTTTCAGAAAATCCTATTTTTTTGGCAGAGAGCATTAGCAAATTCCTTGTATGCTGCTTGCCAGAAGAAGCAATAACATGTAAGAAGCCATGCACAAGAAATCGCTTCGTTTAATTGGGTATCTAATCATAGTTGCAATTACAAAAGCGCAATGGATCTACTTAACCCAAGCAATTTGCATATAGCAAAGTCTCAGGCCATGCTAGCAGTCATATTACATTTCACCATTCCATCAGAACAAAAACAAAGTTGGAATTTTTTTGATATTACTTCAAGATTTTTACTATTTAGGAAACTCGGTGACCAAGCCTGGTGTTAGAGTAGATATCCAAGTATTTGGTATCCCCTAGAGTGCGAACAGTAACCATGCACCTCCTTGCCAGCTCAAGTTTTTAGAAAAAAAATCAGTACTTAAAACTGTAATTGGGAAAGCCTTTGTTAACCATTCCTGGAATACTATATTACAACAAAACGCTCAACCTTGCAGGAGAAAAGAAAAACCTGAATTAGACGTTCCACGACTAAGCAAAGAGCATCATATATAACTTTTTTGAACCGAAACTACTCTGAAGAATACACAAACTTACGATGTCCAGGGTATATGTATAATGCTCCCATAAATGGGTACAAAGCCAAGCTCCACCCATCGGCCAAAGAGCCCAAACTGCTTGACCTCGATCAGGTGATGTTTTAGCCCATATATCTGACACTTGATGAGCAACCCAACCATTCGCTCCATAATTTACCTAAACATCAAACAAGAGACTTTGAGCTTCAACCAAACTATTCGCTGGAGGGAGAGGTAAAGAAAAAGCATACCATCTATGACAAATAACAAAACATCCTACTTTGAGGTTTCTTTGCCAGAGCAAGATTATCACATTATCGTAATGATAAGACAGAAACGAGTGTGAGCATCACATAATGATATTTCCACGACCCACTAACAGGAAAAATAAATAGATTCCAGAGCTTTGAACGATGGTTTACTAAACTGGATACTGTGAGATTAAAATAGATTCTCTTAAAATGGCGCGTGTAGGTTTAATATAAACTCTGTATGCAGGGGAAGTCCAGAAGACCTCTTAACATACCTCTGCAGTTTTTTTTCCATTGACTGAAAGCGAGGAAATGTAGTCAAATAAGGGTTCCTGGCACTCCCTCAGGTTGCACGAAAGTGAAGACCAATAATTCATTTGCAGATTAACGTTCAAATGAGGTGCACCACTGTGCATGGCATAAAAGAGGTCGAATTAGCAGCAAGCATAGCATCATAATCAAGGTATACAAGCTGAGAGAGAGAGGCATTTCGACAAACATGGAGATATCATACAGACTACATTTTAACATGAGGAGATTTTCTTCAGAAAACCCGATGCGATTTCTCGGACATAATAGAGAAAGACAGTGAAAGCCAGTAGCCAACATCAAAAGCATTGCCAGGTGAAAAACCAAATAATAGAATATTATGCAAGTAAAGGAAAATTTATTTTTCCCATTTTCAAAATATACTTGTAGTACTTACTCCCATGGTGGTTCGATTTTATCATTCCAAATGCCCTGCAGGTTTGCCACCTGAGTCCCTGGCCTCGACGAAGAAATAAGCAAATATCTTCCATACTGGAACAAAAGTTCAACCAGGGAAGGATCCTCATCATCTCGAAACGATTTCACTCTCTCAGCAGTAGTCTTTTTACCAACATTTTCACCAGGCACACTCTTTGAGAGCTGAATCGAAGCGCGGTGGAACAAACTCTGATAGTCATCCAAGTGGCGGGCTAATAGATTAGAGTATGATAAGTTCCCAATCGACCCCATATGCCTCATCGAGTCTGAGGTTGGATCTTTTTGCGACTCAGAAGGCTCGGTGAATGGACCATCAAATGAAGAAGAAGCAACAAGAACTAAGACAGCCCAGTCGGTGTCCTTAACCGACACTTTCTTGTCGTCTAAGGCAGTTATAACCGCTTTATCACCACTGACCTGTATGTTCAGAACCGCAGAGAACTGAATCCCCTTTGGGTTATCGTTATCACTTGGAGCAATTCTTGTCCCGGGGCAACTTCCTTGCATCACGATTTGGTTACTGCCGTTAGTTACAAATGTGTGGTGATGGAGTTTGCTGTCCAAGGAGACGGTGAATGAGATGGAAGCCAATTTGCTAGCAGAGAGTTTTAGGACGATGGCCTGATCAGGGTAAGAAGCGAAGTATTCCCTAGTGAACTCGACTCCACCTACGGCGTATTTCACCATGACCATAGCTGTCTCGAGATCGAGCTCTCTGATGTATGATCCTTCGTCATATGAGAGATGGGAATCGTCAAACTTAAAGTTGATGTCTCCGAGAAGCTGATAAACCTTCAGCAGCACCAAAAGAAGGAAAATCATTAATGCGGAGCGATGTCATAGCAATGCTGCAACACCAATCAGTATATCTGAAGAAAACATCGACTCAAACAGAGCAAGACAGAATTATACATCGGAAGGATTGCCCGAAAGTCGAACAGCTGCTTCAGTTGCCTCGGCATATTGCCCATTGTCGACAAGTTTCCGCACAACTGACAATGCTGCCGGTGCATCGGGGTTGGTATAGTTTCCAGGAGTTCCGGTCCATAGCGTATCCTCTAAAAAGTAGTAACCAGAGAGATCAGTTTTCCAGTCCTTTCACAAGTGAAAACACTAAGGCTTTCAATTCTTCTGTTTTACGGAAAACAATACCAAACAGAAACGAAACCAAATATCTTCCACATTTTCCGTATTAAGACAAAGAAACAAACTGAATCCCAATAGAGATGTCAAAGGATTTTCTTTACGCTGTCAAATAAGTATCTTCGCTTGTTTTCAGTCTTTCCCTCGTTTTCAGGGAAAATGGAAAACCGGAAAACGGAAGCTATGCAGAGGTTCCCCTGAATACTAAAGAAAGGCCATTTGCCTCACATTAATATCATTAGATAGAAAACAATTTTGTATAAATTTCATAGTTCTCCGGGCACACATATAATGGGGGACAAAGATTATGTTTGTTTGATCCCGGAGAATAATTTTTTGTTTTCCGAATGTTCCTCCTCGGGGAAAACAAAATGAGACTATTGGAAAAAGGCCGTGAAATAGTTTTAAAAAAAACATTGAAGCTTTCTTCATGAAAAGCTTATTCTTATTATTATTATTTTTTCTGATTTTTAAGTGGAAAGGATGCAACTTTCTATGTCAGCCTCAACTGGAGAAGAATGGAACTTTCGCCCTGTTCTTTACCGTTAAGCTGGAGAGTGTCGTTGGCCACGCCGCCCCACACCATGGCCCCCAGCCGGCCATTGCCGATGGGCAGAGCGTCGGTCCAGTGCTTGGCTGGCTCGCTGGACGTCACCTTCAGCGGCGGCCTCGATCCCTCTGTATCGTCGTCTTTCACCGGAGTAGTTGGGTCCCAGTAGTCCTTCTCGGCGAGTCGCCTCAGAAGGACCCACTCTCCGTCCTCCATTGCTGCCGGGACGCCAAGGTCCCTCTCGGCTCCGGGCTCCGAGCCCAGAATTCTGCTTCTGGGTCTGGAGCTAGGGAGGGATGGGGAAGGTAGGTGAGGGGGAGAGAAGTGAAGGGAGTGAGTAATGGCGACACAGAGGGTGAGAACGAGGGCAGTGAGCTGAAAAGAGGGCGGTGACTGAGCTGTCATTTTTGCCATCCCCGTAGTTCCGCTCGCTTACGAGATTTATAGGGGACTGTATAGTACGATACCCGTGGCCTTTTTCGACTCTTGCTTTGTGAGATTTTAAAGCAAAAAATTTTATTATATCCAACTTTTAACTCCATCTTTTTTCAAATTCAACAATATAATTATTATTAATTTATCTTTTTCCTCTATTTAATAATAATCTTTTATATTTTTTTCTTAACTATTTTTAAAATTAATCTTTTAATAAAAAAATTTACATATATTTTCACACCTCTATATATATATATATATATATATTTTCATTCATCCGTATAATTATTATTGTAATATTATACAAAATCAAGTTAAGTTGGATCTTAATCCAACTTGAAAACCAAACGCAAACTTAGTGATGGAGAAGGGTTCGACTTGACGGTGGGGAAGAGTACAAGTACAGTACCATGAGGTTTGATATTTCCTAGAAGTGCACGTACAAGAGATTATTACAAGTGAGAACAAAAAAATGAGAAGTTACATCTCCTACCGACACGTGTTATATTGAAATAATTGTCGAATCACCAAAAACTAATCGATTCAAAAATGATTGATCTGGCTAACGATAATTAGCCATTTAGAATGATTGTTATTATTTATTAAATACTCTTGCGATCAGTTTAGGATGAAGTTTCTATTCATGTCTTTAGTTTGTGTGATCAGAGGAAGACCATTCGAATTCTTCATCGTCTGAAGGGGAACATCGAATTTATGACGAACTGCATACCTTATACATCCTGGTGTTCAAGAGGTCTTCGAATCGAAATCAAGGATCTTTGGATTTCCTTATGTTTTACAAACCCATACTTCATAAAAATTTAATTGATTGCGGTTATATGATCGAGTCAAGGTATTCAGTAATGATACGACAGCCGAAATTTGGCATTGGAAACCAATCGTACATTTTAACGTGATCACATGCAAAGAGTTTGGCAACATTTATTACAATATTACATAGAGGCCGTTGGAGGGTCTTCCGCCCAAAAAAAGTGTCGGAGAAAAATCAATTTCCGATATAAACAAATTCCAATAATTACTCTTTTTTGAATAATTAATCCATTTATTATTTATCTGAATCTTTTTTTAGCTGAATTATTATCTTCTTTTTTTTCTCATTGTATATTTATGAAGGGTTTGTCTAGTCTTGACTTTCATTCACCGTGCAATGCACGCGGCGCCTTCTCCATCGGTAGCAGTGCGGGGCTGATCTCCGCGACCAAAAGATCACTCCATTATTTTATTCGTATTATTATATTGCATAAATATCAATGTTTTTTTCCCAAAACATCATAATAATCACATATTAAATTTGATTTTACCTTTTACACTTTCTTGTCCATCATTCCTTTGGGTCCCTCCGCCCGAGGGCCTGTGAATGTCTTCCTTCGCCGGTGGATATACAGATATATATATATATATATATATATTTATATATTTATTTTCTTGTTTTTACATACATTTATGAATAAACATATAAATTGGGTTTGGCAACGACCTAACTACTCTTTTTGGATAAAAAAGAAAAAAGAAAAAAAGAGAGAGAGAGAAGCAATTGGTCTAATTGTGTTTCCACCAAAACCTAAGGTGCCAACGAGTCCAATAAGGTATGACAATCGCCTTGCCTTTGAGTCTCAAGTTTTTTGCCATGACAAATGGTAACGAGGAGTTCCAGTATTTATATGATCTTGAATTCGATTTCCCTTGAGACCACTCTAAACGCCGTATTTACTGGTCTCGTGTGTCGCATGGGATGCGTGATGACACTGACTGGACACTCCTGGTCACTAAAAATAAAACAGAGATAATTTTTTGCCATGACAAGGCTTTGGGATTTTATCAGCCGCGATAAGGGCAATAGGTTCGGATTTAGAACTTAGAAGTAACTCTAGCTCTTCTAACTCCAAGACCGTCTTCTGCATTTCAGACCACAAAGATCAGCTCACTTGACCTTTTCGCCTCTTGAAGGGCCTTCAATCCCTTTCCACACATAAGCACTACATCTCCGTTGAACCATCCGAATAAACTTTCTTGCGAAAAATAGATGAGGGCCCGCTAATAATCCGTCGCGATAAATCAAAAGAGTTGACCAGTTGCAACCTTCCATAAGAGAGAGATCGGGACCATCCAATCCCTTATCCTCATAGTTATCTTGTTTGCGAAGGCATCTTAACTTTTAGTAGATAATTTTTGAGAAATAAGAGATGATTTCAGTATGAAAATAACATTATTCTTACTAAAATAATATCATTCTTATTGCAAATTTTATCACGTTAATATTTTCGATGTCCTTTCAAGTCAAAATTCATATCACGGCAACGAACACGGAGAGACGCAGCCACTGCCTAGTTCTAGTTGGTCTCGATCACGGGACCATTTGCAATGAACAAATTGGTGGCAAATAAATATGGGCACATGTGGTGCAGAGAAGAACTAAACGTGCAGAGAAAGATAGATTGGGCAATGCCTCCTCGATGGGACAGATGCTATGCGATGCCAGCTGACAACCAAATCTTAAGATGTCCCACGCGCATACGTCCATTCCCCCTTCTGCCTTAGATACAAAGAGAAGACTTTCCTGGTTTTTTCCTACTAAACCTCGAAGTTATCATAGAGTATAACGATGGATGATCGTGGATTCACACGACCCGTCCCAGACCCTAATGAGTAGTAAAGAGTTTTGCTCATTGGATTACGTTATGCATTAGGAAATATTTTAATCAAAACCCTACATAGGCTTGGGAAGAATAAAAAATGAATTTCTAATGAAATCCATTAATTCAGGGGAAAGAGTTTGGGAATTTTTTTCGATTATAAAGAAGACTTATGACCTAATACAAAAATAAAAATAGCAAAGCTAAATAAAAGAGTACAGAAGTCTCAACGACGATGATCGAATCTAAAACCTCGTGATTCTGGACGGCGTGTATCAAATCCTCTGGCTCGGGAGTTTTTTACTCTTCCTAAAGAGTTTGGGTTTGGGAAGGACCAGCTGTCCCATACCAAATCCTCCCCATGACATTTCCTAATTGAGTATGAGTAATGTTACATGTACCAAACATAACATATAAAGTCTGGCGCTCAAGATCGAGCATGATGGGATCAAGTTGGAAGATCATATCCAAATCCAGAAAGACCGATCTTCTACACAATCCGAGATTACGAGATATGACGGAGAAGTGGTGAGATTAGTAAGCAGAACATAATTCTTTCTTGCTATTAGTTTAGTTGATATCCTGCAACTGTGCATCGACAGTTTTTGCCTTACTCTCAACAAGGAGCAGTAGCTATCACAACTTCGTCGAAGGGAAAACAAAACTTCCTGCCATTATAATGAAACGAAACAACAGTATAGTCGCACGATGAAGCTGGACCTCTATAAGCAGCAGAATGTTTCGAACCACGCACAAGAAAACCGTCCAATAATACAACATTCCATTACCTTCCTCGGGCTATCCCACAATCCTGTTATCATGTTTCCATCACAGCCTGAATCAGTAAATAGTGGACAGAGGGACTGGCGGGTATTTACTTGCTCATCAGTTGAAGCAGATCTCCTTGAGCCTATCTGCTGCCGACTGATCCATGGAATACTGCATTGCAAATCGAAACCCGAATTATCTATCGAGCAAACCTTCCAATAACCAGAAGCAAGACAATACACTTTGTACGCACCGGCACTGCGAATGCTGATGAAATCACAAAAGACCCCGCCTAACAACTTCGAAAAAATGTACTCTATACTTTTCTTTCTAGGTCCATCAAACCAAACTGTCCATTTCAGCCTATGTCCCGTGCTCTCATTTTTCATATCAAATCACACCGTAGTGGCCCCAACGTTCGATCTGGCACGAAACCAAGGGCCAAGTTGCACCTAAATTATAAGATAAGAGTGATAGACAACCTTGGGACAGCTAATGAATCAAATTACATAAGAATTCTTCTGGCAATCCTTCCTCGGGTGAAGAAGAAGCAACAGAATTGCACCGAATGAAGAAATCGGTCTGCCAAACATGTCAATACCGTGCCTCGGTGTCCATAAACGTAAGGACTTTGTTTATTCGAATTAGCCAAAAAATAGACACTTTGCCCACGGTCGATCCACAGCTCTTACTGGGCACACAATGCATAATTTAACTTCGACGATATCTGATCACTGACATGCAAATTTCTACGCATCCAATACAACGCACGAACTCACGAATTTGACAAACAAAGAAGATCAGACCTTGCTGAGGACCCAGATGGAGTGGTTGTAGGCGCGGTGAAAGAGCTCCTGGAGGGCTCTGGGGTCGCCGGCGTCGGCGTCCCGGTAATTGACGAAGTTCTCGCGGGCGTACTTGGCGTAGTACGGCCTCGTGTCCTTGGGCAGCTTCCTCACCAGCCGCAGCACCTCCCCGTATACCATCAGCGCCTTCTCCATCTTCCTCTCACTCTCTCTCCCCCTTCTCCAGGAATCACGGCCGCCACCGCCGCCGGCGTATGAATCTGGTGGTTCTGTTCTTCTTCTGGGACCCTGCTGAACTTTTCTGAAAGTGGGCTTTTGGGCCGGTTTGAAATCCACACGTGTTTTCTGTCTGAACCCGGCCCAGAACTTGCAAGCCATTTCTCAGATGCCGTTAGTGCCGTCCGTCACGTATTTAACTGAAGACCGTCAGTTTAATGTCATGTTGAGGTACACCTTGCGGTTATGTTCGTCGAGATGCTCTTACTAGTACTCAAATGTCGGCGCTAGAGAAAATACTTATGGCAAACAATCGAAAGAGAATGGATGCTAGATTTCCAACAACATGCTCTCTTCATTTTGAAGGTTGATCTTGAAATCGTGTCACCTAATATCAATGATAGAGAGAAATCATATTCTTGAGAGATTGTAATGAGATTTGATAAATTGCGATATTGAGTGTAATTTAAGATCGCTAATAGTGAGACATTCATCACATCACTTTCATATTTGTTTGGCATGCTTATTTTGTAACTTGTGCAAGTTTATTAAATTGATTTTGTATAGCTCTACATACATCAGTACATTAGCATTACAATGTACGTATCTCAGTGAGAAATTCTCCCAAAACCTTTGTGTTCTACTCTATTGCTCGCGGCACGAGCCGGATGGAATGCCCAACTTCATTGTAATGTAACAGTGTTACGAGGTGGTCTGGACGTTGCAGGGTGCAAAATAAACTGGGGTCAAAGTGCAGGGTGCAAAACGGAAATCCCCGTCGCCGGAGCAAAAACTTGGTCGGGAACGGGTTCCGGTGGACCCGCCTATATATAAGAAACGATTCGGTTTTGCCGCTTCGTTTGAATCAAAATCAAAAGCTTCCTCTGTACTCTCTTCCTCTCTCTCTCTCTGAAATCACCAGAAGAAGAAGATGAGCTTCAATTCGTTGACTCGCTCCGGTAACTCAGCCGATACCTCGAAGCGGAGCCGCGGTAACTCGGCTGCATCAAATTCTTCGAACAACAGCCAAAGCAGCGGCGATGGCGGTCAGAGGAGCAAGAAGAAGAAGGTGAACCAGAAAACCCTCGGCGTGGCATGGGGAGCAAACTCCCGCTCCTCCTCCCGTTCCTCCTTCCGCAGTTCACCCTTCTCCGACTTCGGCAGGTGATTACTTCTCTTCTCTCTCCCGACGTCACTGTGGATTTGACGTGGTGAGCTCCAACGGGGCGGTCGTCGCACATTTCCGTTGAAATGAAGCTACAGCGTTAATGTTTCTGCGCATGCTTCAGAATCATTTGCGTCTATCATATTCATGTATGGGTTAGAAATTGGCTTTCAATACTTTTAACTGAACTGATTCACGTTTTGGAAACTTTAATGTAGTTACATGGTTGTAAAGAACCGGAAACTTCAGGACCAGTTCGAAGCAGAAGCTGCGAGCTCTTCCCATGGCGGTTCAAATACTTTGAAGCCTATATTTCATGGAGTCTCCATCTTTGTCGATGGTTTTACCATTCCCTCCAGTCAGGTCTACTTTCTGTCCCCATTCCTGGTCACAATAATGCTAGTAAATTTGATTACGAGCCACTGTTACATTCATGTTCATGTTTGTTTTTATGAGGTGTAAGGTTTTGGCTCGGTGAAACAGAATTGAAACGTTTCCTTTATGAAATGATTATGATTGGTTTAGACTTCACTGATTCGGAGTTCCTTCAGGAACTGAGAGGTTATATGTTGAAGTACGGAGGACGATTTGAGAACTACTTTTCCAGGCACCATGTCACTCATATCATCTGCAGCAACCTTCCTGACAGTAAAGTCAAGAATTTGAGGTGTGTAATTCATATTTTAGCCTTTTAATTCAGCATATTTTAGAGGATGATCTTCCTTTACATGTCATATTGACTCATGCTAATACGTTAGTGCAGATCCTTCAGTGGCGGACTTCCAGTGGTGAAACCCCAGTGGATCATGGACTCTGTTGCTGCCAACAAACTATTAAGCTGTATGTACTTGACGTAATACTTTCGACATGTAATATACAAAGTTTTTGTTTTGGGTGCTATGGCTTGATTAAATGTCACCACAGCCGCAAGTTTTCCTAGGATTTGATTGGAGTTGGTACTTGTTTGTGCAACTTGGTTGTTGCTGGTCTTCTATTATCTTCTTGAAGATTCTGATTCTTTTCTCTCTGCTTTTGTGTTCTCTGGGTGCCTTCATTAGTTATGTGACTATTGGTTGGCCTTTCAGGGGTTCCTTATGAGCTCAACCAAGTCGCTAATAATCAACCAAAATTGTCGTCGTTCTTTGCCCTTAAAAATGCCTTGGTATCTAAAGATGCTTTGGGCAACCAAACTTCTAATGTCGATGATATTGCGGAATCATCTTTGGATTGTGGGATACTGAAGGAGGAGAAATTCATTAAAGAAGTTGAAACAATAGAAGAGAGGATGCAGAGTGATGAAAGATTTGAGGATGAGAGTAATGAAAGATTTGAGGATGAGAGTAGGGATGATGTGATAAAGAATGTATCAGTTAATTGCTGTGCGGAACCACTGGTGAGTTGTGGAACAGAGCCAACTGTCACGAAAGCAGAACAAAAGACAATTTTCGGGGAAGAACTCCAAGAGAGTCCTGATGATCCCTGTACTTCTGCTAGCAGTCACCATGTAAATAGCACAAATATGAGAGAATCATCAAATTTGGCATTCAGAAGGCAGTCTCCCAAGAGCCATTCAACTTTAGGAGATCCTAACTTTGTGGAAAATTATTTCAAGGTACCATCTCAGAATCCTTATCTGCTGAAGCTTAAATTCAATTTGAACCATGTAGAGAGTCAATTGCAGTCACAGTTTCCACGATTTTGCAAGAACATGTGCTCTGGCAGGATGGAGATTATCAATTTCTTTGAACATGCTTGGTTCTTATGTTACTCCCTGATATCTTTGTGATTTGCAGTTTTCCAGGTTGCACTTTATAGGAACATGGAGAAATAGGTACCGGAAGCGTTACCCTAGTACTCCAGATGGGGTTATGTCTACCAGTTCTAAGGATAAAGCCTCTGAAGATCCTGAAAAAACTTTTGTCATTCATATTGATATGGTGATTTTCCCCTGTAAAGATTTTTGTTGTTCGAAGTTTTATATTTATTGTTTATTATTAACTTAACTAACATAAATTTCTAGGTTTAGATAAGATAAGAATCTTTTGCATAATATACTTGCTGGACTCTTTATCTTTTTTAAATTTCTTTTTCGCTTTCATCTCTACAATAAGATTGATGGTTTTCCAGGACTGCTTCTTCGTCTCTGTGGTCATCAGGGACCTTCCTGAGTTACAGGATAAACCT
Organism: Punica granatum; assembly: GCF_007655135.1. Taxonomy (NCBI): domain Eukaryota; kingdom Viridiplantae; phylum Streptophyta; class Magnoliopsida; order Myrtales; family Lythraceae; genus Punica; species Punica granatum. Next base: position 38,062,678 of record NC_045128.1, on the reverse strand, counting down.
GTAGCCATATGCCACTCAGACAACCCAAAAGGCACTGCTGAAATTTCATCTGCAAATTACCCTGCTCGTGACTACGGTTAGCTGGTTTTTGTCCTTTTGTTTAATGTTTATTAATGTCCGTAGTTTTATCTGTACTGATGTGCTAAAGTCCTCAACGATCCATCCAGGAGTTAAGGCTGGGATGTTTGTTAAAAATGCCAAGGCACTCTGTCCGCATCTTGCTATTTTACCATACAACTTTGAGGCTTATGAAGAGGTGACTCATCGTTATGATGGTTCAGTTCTACTCTTTAATCACTTTTTTTTCCTGCTGAATACTACTCTTTAATCACTTGTCATGAGGTTTTATCTAAACCCAGATGGTTTTCAGGTTGCTGATCAGTTTTATGATATTCTGCATAAGCGATGCAAGAAAGTTCAGGTTCAGTCATGAGAAGACAATTTCTGAATACTGCTCCTCTTCATAGCTTTTCTTTCTTTGTTTTATTTTTATTTTTATTTATCCCTATTTGCAATGGATGTGATAGGCTGTAAGCTGTGATGAAGCATTTCTAGATGTAACAGACTCTGAAGTGGACGATCCTGAACTTTTGGCGACAGAAATAAGAAAAGAGATTTACGAGACCACGAGATGTACGGCAAGTGCAGGGATAGCTGGGAATATGCTGATGGCCCGCCTAGCTACCAGAACAGCTAAGCCAAATGGTCAATGTTATATCTCCTTTGAAAGGGTATGCTAAGATAATTGGCCTTTCATGTTTCCCTTGTTAGTAGATTGTAAGATTTTGTAAGTCACTGCCATCAGGATTTCCGAGGCAACATGTCCTGTCATATTCATAACAATTACGACGAAAGCAACTAATCATTGGCCATTATGGCCATATTCTGCTATGTTTTTTTCTAGCTGAGGTGTGCAAGGATGTTTTATAAATTTTCCATGCATATCCTGTTCACCTACTTGATTCTTCTGGTTGTGAAGCATTTGAGGTCATTTTTAATATGTCCAATATACTGTTTATTATATTACTTGCATCTGTTGCATTGGGATTATCATGGTCCACCTTAAGTACATGTAAAATTTGAAACCTCGTCCACAAGCATGTCTTTCTTTGTAATAATAACTGACAATGCTATATTTATATAATTGAAACTCTTTTGGGGACTTTGTAGGTGGATGATTATTTGCACGATCTTCCCATTAAAGCTCTTCCAGGGATAGGTCATGTTTTGGAAGACAAGTTGAAGCAGCGTAATATTCGGACTTGTGGACAGTTGCGAATGATTTCAAAGGTCTCCATATGCATTTAAATTATATATTATATTGTTAAAATATGACAAAGAACATGAATATTAGCAGCTTGTGCCTGACAAAGAGCTTTCACATCCTTTAAGATATGTTGTTATTCTTAATTTTGTGATGAGCGATGTCTGCCATTATCAGGCTGGTTACTTTCATTGGTTAATTTATTCTACTGCTGTTTCATGAATCTGGGATTAAAGGAATGAATTATCTAATAAGCTGCAAACTTTCCCTACTTCTTGTTACCCAGTTTTTGTTGGCTTTCTCGTTGTTTGAAACTCCATCTTGGTATAGAATTTTGTAATGCTAGCTCAGGAGCTTTCCTATGACAACTGGAATCTTTATGATATGACTTGTTAAAGAGAAGATTGCTGATCTTCATTGCTCATATGACTTGTTGATATCAGCTTATAGAAACCGGAACCTTTATGGTATGAATTCCTGTATTTTTACTTGTAATCATTTTTATGATAGGAGTCACTGCAAAGGGATTTTGGTGTAAAAACTGGGGAAATGCTGTGGAACTATAGTAGAGGAGCAGATAATCGGGTGGTTGGAACCATTCAGGTCGGGCTTACTTCAATCTGGCAGTCACCTGATCTTTCTATTTCTTGAGATATCTATCACCTTCACTTTACAAACTTAACCCAAACTTCTATTTATATGTTAATTCAGGAAAGCAAGTCTATTGGTGCTGAAGTGAATTGGGGTGTGAGGTTCAGGGATTTGAAAGATGTAAGTATTGCATCTCCCTCTAGAATTCTGAGTCGTTCTTACTCTCAGGATCAGCATGGTTTGAAACTAATGATAATCTTTGTTTCAGAGTAAACAATTTCTTTCAAATCTATGTAAGGAGGTTTCCTTGCGCCTGCAGGGATATGGAGTGCAGGGACGCAAATTCACTCTTAAGGTATGTCATTTCATTTACTTATGATTCGTTTGCAGATAAATTTTGACGTATCAAGATGCCAATTTCACTGAATTATGCTTTTAATTTCCATAGATCAGTGATTGGGGAGAGTTTAGTTTTAATATATTTATATGTGTGTGTGTGTGTATTCCTTTCACGAACCTATATGATTGTGACGTAGATTAAGAAAAGAAGGAAAGATGCTGAGGAGCCTGCAAAATATATGGGCTGTGGAGACTGTGAAAACTTCAGTCACACTGTAACGGTACAAATATCTCATATTTGAGCCATGCTTGTTTAGATATATAATTCAATGTTATTATATTTTGAAGTTTCATTGGATGCATTATTTTTTTGGGAGTAGCATCAGAGTTATTTTTGCATATAGGTTCCAGTCGCTACTGATGATGTCGATGTGCTTCACAGGATAACAACACAACTCTTTGGATCCTTTCATGTGGGTAAGGATGTCAGTTGGAGTTAACATTTCCTGTGATTCACTTGAAAATCTCTTGTTCTTTCTTGATTCTGTTGTGAAATTGATTCATATTGTTATCACTAATACATAGATGTTAAGGAGATACGTGGTGTCGGCTTGCAAGTCTCTAAGCTGAGTGCAGATGCCACTAAACAAGGTAAGTTGAGAACTGAAATACTTCATGGTTTAGCTCTTTCTTTTGAAAATTATATGCGCAGATTAAATAAAAAAAAAAAGTTCTCAAACCATGTTCTTTGCATTCAGCTTCACTGAGATGGAATTTTTCACATTACACATGCATCTGCCCTCTTTGTTCTGGTTTAATTTGACTTCAATTATCCACTTTTTCCAACTCTTCTGAAGTCAATGAAAGAAACTTATTGAAGACATGGCTCACTTCTCGAAGAGAAAGCAACATCAACAGCGATCCCAAGGAGAGGACTCATATAGGTACTTTTGATTGTCATTCTGAATTTCTATTATTAATATGATTATAAGTTAATAACAGCTGTTATCACTTCCTAATGCATGCCAATATTGTAGAAAATCTTCAATATATGTGCCTAAAGTTCATATGTGAGTGCTAGAGCGGTCATATTGTCAATTAATGACCTATTTTTTGCAACTAAAGGAAATCACAACAACTTAAATTTTAGTAAATAGCAACTTTATATAGTGATCTCTTCCATTAAGTTGCCACTGTTATGAATGATTTGAATTTTGCTGATGATTTTTCTAGTGCTTTCAGGTTTACAGGGACGGACCTCTGATGGAAGTTCTATACAGTTAACTGGTGACTCGGCTGCTAATTTAATTGAAACAAACTGGTGCCCAGCAATCAGTGAAGCTCATTCAAACCAGTCCTTGGAACCACCACCTCTATGCCATCTAGATTTGGGAGTTATAGAGTCTCTTCCCCCAGAAATTCTCTCTGAGTTAAATGAAGCTTATGGGGGAAAGCTAGCTACTCTTATTTCTGAAAGTTACGGCAAATCTGAGGAGATAGGCAATGACGAGACAGGTAATCTTTCTGCAGTATTTACATAGATGAGTAAAAAGTTCACATTGTCCTCTTATTATTTTATTCTCAACTGGCCTTTGAGTAATTTATTTTTACCATATCTTGCTCCAACTCATCTTCCGCCAAATAGGTCAATGTAGTACCGCAGAGGGATCTCTTTCTTCTGATGTGGGCCCTTCAAACAAAGTTCAAACATATAATGAGGTTAGCTTCTTTCTCTGTTGATTGTTGATGCATTTCCTGATTCGTGCTTCAGTCATGGCGCACATATTAATGTATTATTGCATTATCTTCTGCCACCAATGGTACTTTGCATAATTATTTCTTACAACAATCCCCTCTTTGATGGGTGGTGACCATTTTCCAGAGCTTTCCTAAATTTCTCAAGTTGCTTGATGTCAGGTCAATTTTGAGAATTAACTTTTAGATCTTGCCTATCTGTGTAATTTTTGGTAAAATCTTCGTTTTTCTCCCAAAATGATTAGATGGAGCAGCCTCAGCTTCCAATAGAGGGTAATGTGCCAATGGCTGTGCCAAGCTCTTCTAATCTGGAATCTTCTCGTCCAAGTATCGGAAACACCGATTTTATGCCGTCATCTCTGAGTCAAGTAGACCCCTTGGTGTTACAGCAATTGCCAAAAGAGTTGATAGATGGCATAGTTCAATTGCTTCCTGCACACAGAGAATGTGATATCTCGGCTGCTGATCTCACTTTGTGTAAGAACATGCCCGAGGACCAGATCGTGATGAGGAGTACCGAAAATTTGGACTCAGTAGTAATGGATGGTGGACTTTGGATCGGTAATCCTCCAAACTGGATTGCTGAATTCGGAGCCAGCAAAAGCTCGATCTTGAACATGCTTGCTGATTTATATATCAGATCAGGGCCTACTGGGAACTTGTCTGTGGTACTTCAACACTGTATATCTGAAGTATCTGAGTATACGGATTCAGAATTTGATGGAGTGGATGATACTATTCACTGCTTGTCCGAGCTTCTGAAGCAATACATCAAACAAAAGATAGAATCTGATATTGAAGAGATTTATATTTGCTGTCGCATTTTTAAGAGGTATGATCGAACTTTATTCTCATTTTCTTTCTAAAACTCTTGCTTAAGTTCCTGTAGCCCCAGTGAGTTCTTTGACAGCGAGTGACATAATTATGCTCGTAACTGGTAAGGTGTCAGTATCCAAGATGTACACTGTAGACTCATATATTGTGCCTATACACCATTGAGAGCTCACATATTGTGCCTATACACCATTGAGAATCTGTGAAAAACCGGAATGGATGATATGTAAGTAGATGATTGTTTCTGCATATACATCTCCTATGTGTCACCTGCATGAAGCTTGCAACTAGAATCCTCAAAATGGTCTTTCCAAAGTATATTATGCATTTGTTGATTGGATCGAATTGTATGTGAAGGTTCAGCAAAGCTTTGTAGTATCTTGTGACTCTAATTTTGAGGTTGTGTATCTTATGATTCTTTCCGTCATTTTTTAAGCAGGCTATCGGCTAAGTCAAAATTATTCCAACAAGTTTATGATGTTATATATCCTTACCTTCAGGTTTGCTGCTCCTTCCTTTGTTTTGCTCAATAGGCAATTTTCCTCATACTATGTGTCCTTGTACCTTCTGATTTGTGTTTTCACACTGCAAGGTGGAGCTAAGATCCACTGTTCCTTGAGAATAACCGATTTATCTGGTAATTCAATGTTTCAGGCATCAGTGAATGAAAATTATGGAGGGAACTTACATGTCGATTGAAGGAGTGACTAATGCATCATTTGTCTGGTGATCCAATTCCCATTGCGCAAGAAGTATGCATGGCAGAATCTCGGTCTCCAAATGTCAGTTGCCAGCAAATTTGACTTCTGCTATGTTCATCATGGCGGGTGAGTAGTCTGGGCTTGTTACCTCACTTCGCATGTGTTTGATTACCCAAAGTAAGGGCTGAATTTTAATTTTCAGCACTTTATTCGTTTATTTTTGGTTTTTTATTTTTTTTCTCCATTGGTGCTCATTAAAATTTCCTTTTTAAACAAAGAAAAAATAGAAAAAGGCCTTTAAAGCAAGTGAATCAAAGTTTAAACTCGAAGACAATAAAGACAAGAGCTGGCATTTGATTGATGTATTGGACCTAGCAAGTTAACAAAGGAATGTGTCATCTCGATGGAGAGCTCTTTCCTGTACAAGGACATCTATCAATGGTTGGCCTCTTTTTTTTTTCTCGAATTGCAGGAAGCTGAGGTCTTATAACATGACTGCTTCTGTGTCAAATCCTCACATCGCGGGGATGCTATTATTATTAAGAAGATAAACCTTTTCAATGGAGATGGAAGGAATCAAAGACCAAACACTTCGACCCAGTGCTGGTCCAGGGTTCGGGTCTCTGCTGCTGCGGATTCACTTTAATTGCTGGTAAAGTTCACAGGTGATTTTCTCTCATAGTTAAGCATTAGTCAGCGCGAGGTTGCTATTCCATTTATCTCGCTGGGGTTGCGCCGCCCATCGTTTTAATTGTAGCCTTCGTTCACCCGGCTCTTCTCTTTTCTTTCCCGTCTTCCTCAAGAAGCCGTGGCCGAACTCAAGTCTTGCTACTTTCACCAACACCAAACAAGTCTCCCGGAATTTTTTCAGGTACCAGTATGACCCGTCACCCTTGTTGGGTTATGAGCACGGAGTCTTCCTCAGCTTCAGCAGCAAGCCTTGGGGAACGCCGCAATCAGTGTTGATGCTATAAAGCAAACCACCACTTCAGGTCCGCCATGTATCCATTTCATCAGTCTAGATGGAGCAACTTCTCCCCCTGTTCGAGCTCATCCTCAAAGACAATTTCCCCGCGGCTACATGTCGATGTCGAGGAGAGGTGGAGATCAATGAGTTGTACGACCACTTTATTGACCGACTTTCAGTTAATAGTATGGCCATATCCTTATTTAATTTTGAGGATTTTCATGCCTCGCCATCAATTAATAGTTATTTTCTGGTTTGATGGTTGAAATCGCGACCTTCGTTAAGGAGCGAATACTTCTCTCTCTCCCAGTTTCCTGTTGGGAAATTCTATGGATCGAATCTTTTATTTATTATCTATGTTTACTATTTAGGCAAAATACGGTCACCCATTGTTACTAAAAAAAACTCATTGCCGCCATATTTCATAAAGGTCACTAAAAGATATTCTTCTTCAGATGCCGTAAATTGACTTCAATTTTCAGAACAACGCAATTTATATATGCTTGTTTACCAAGGCAGATTTCCAATCAACGACTTGTCATATTTCGACTTAGCTTCCGTGATTCGCTGAACAGGGCAAGCCGATCCCCGTGAGATCGTAGTCTTTACCTTATAATTATCATCACTTTTTATTGCCGTATCCTCTCAAGGATCATATGATTCGATAGTGCGGAATGAATTCATCAGTAGCACTGACTATTCCTCGGTTGGCACCGAGACGGCAATTTTAACAGAAACTGATCACAGCTACTGCGAAAAATAATGGTTGGTGGTCTTTTGAAAGGTGAATTGATCCGATTGACATGGAATGAATGAGTCAACATATATACTAATTAATTAAAAGTGTTCCATTCACAATCATGAAGGTGATTAGCTCAGGTTGATCTTGAAATGTAAAGATAATATCATGCATCTTTTTTTGCCATTATAGTATTTATAATTTTCTTGGCTTTGTAAATATTGTAAAATATATAACCAAATCGGATGGCATGTTTTGAACTCGCCGTGGGAAAATGAGGCTGGGTGCGAATTAGATCAGGGGTTGACCCAGACAGTCAAACATTCTCATCCCTTTGCCCTTAGTGTGTTAGGTTTCTCATCTACAAAGTCGTTTTTATTTATTTATTTTCTTTTTTGGGTTTTCAAAGCCTGAAAAAGTAGAATTTGCCTTGCAGTAGACCAAAATACCAAAAATGTAACCTTTATGGGCAGTGTACCAAAATTCAAAGACAGATCGCAAGTACCCACCAAAAAGGTAAATTGGAGATCTATAAAATCCTTTATCTAGGATTCATTTAGTCAAACATGTGGTCAAGCATTTGAGGCTTCAAAGTTTCAAACACTACAAATTCAAAATATATCTTTTTAAATTCCATGCCCAACAAAAAAATTTTCTTGGTCATAGCACCACGTGTCATCAACCTATTAACTTAAATTAATTCCAGTTCGAGTAAAAACATGATCCTGACTATATAATATGTTTTAAATTGCAAATAAAATCCGTTTACGTTATACCTAATTTGTCAACTGTACCACACTTTAAATTAAGAATTTAGAATCAAATCCAAAGTGAAAAGTATATATTGATTTCCTCGAACCAACTCAGCCCACAAATTACAAAAACCTAGCTAGTCAAAGATACGTAACGCATGCCTTTTGTATTGGACTATTTCATGTACACAGGTATGTCTCCATGCATATATATATATATATATATATATGGCCTCTTAAGACCATCAACACGTTCATTCTATCCCCAAGCAAAGAATTAACCAGCAAGAAAGGGGCAGAAAACAAATAGAAATGAAGTCTCAAACTCTCATTGTCGCTCTTAACACCATATCTCTGATCATTTTCTTCCTCTTGATTTCATCCTCTGATCAAGCTGAGGGCATGAGACCTCTAAGGGATCGACATTACTCCTTGCCTTCATCTATCGTGCCAGAGTTCATCAGAAGCCGAGCTTATTCGGGTCCGAGCCGTCGTGGGCGTGGCCACTGAGTAAACTCGCCCCCAGCCGCCTATTCTTTGATGATAGTTTTTGTTCATTATACTTTCATGTCAGATTTTCTAATCCATACCATACATATATTTATTCAATCTATGACTCATGGATCAGTTCGTCCTGTATATCCAGATGTTGTCGACATCGCAATTTTTAAACGGTTTCACTATCGGTCCCCTCCGTCGTTTCACCAGCACTGCATTTGCTTTTTTGATACTTATTTCAGGTAGAGGTCATGAGTATGGACTCTATCAGACACATCGATGCATTTTGTATGTGGGCAAATTTTTGTAATTTTTCTCGTCCTTTTTTTTCTTGGACAAACGTAAGATGCAATTCAAACGAGACATCACAAGCATCTAATGCCGAAGATACATACATGGCATGAGTGACAAAGGAAAAACAGCCGACCGATTTTGTTTCATACATGAGAATCACAAATACAACGCTAACAAGGTCGCCACATCGGGAATCAATCTACGGTGCATGTAACCTTCCTCGAGCCAACTCGGTTCGATGTATAGTAATTGATAAGTGACCCGAGTTTGTAACCGAAATCTCGACCCTGTTTCTGCAGTAGTAATCCTCACGGAGGGGTGAAGTCAGAGAATGGTGACAGATATTATACATGTTCTTCTCATAAATTACAAGACGATCAAGAGAGACACTACATCGGAATAGCAAAATTGTTCGGACCGAAGGTTTTTCAAGTGAGTCGTGACAACTGCAGGTAGACGAATCGGATTTATAATATTGATTTCTCCCAGTTATAAATAGAAACCGAAGTTCTTCGTAGTACCCCAATTGGAACACCATGGCTCATCATTTAGTGTTCTTCCTACTCACCCTAATAGCCTTGGCTGCCTTAGTACAATGTCAAGCGGTAGAGTTCCATGTGACCAATAATGCAGCATCCATGCTCGGTTGGGCTCGATTCACTGACCAGATTGGAGTCGAGTACACCGAGCAAAAGATGAACTCTTCCACAGAGTTCATGCGGAGGCTGCTGAATGAAACTAGCATCCAGGGTCAGAAATCGGAGGTGTCGAATGTGACTCTTTTTTTGGAAACCCTAGACGACGACATAGCCTACACCAATATCGAAAGTTTGTTGGCGCTAGTATGTAGCGAACTATTCCGGGGACATGAAGGCTGAGTTCACGGGGATCCTGTAGCACGAGATGACGCATATCTGGCAGTGGTTTGCAGACCAGCAGGCACCTGTGGGGCTGATGGAAGGGATAGCGGATTCCGTGAGGCTTAAGGCGGGGCTGGCACCAAGCCAGGGCAAGGTGACCGCTGGGATCAAGGGTATGCCATAACGGCCTTTTTTTCAGACTAATGTAACGGGCTCCGAAGCGGATTTGTGGCCGAACTAAACAGGAAGATGAGATGGAGTCATAGTGATGATTATTTTTTGGAGTTGTTAGCAAAGAAAGTTGATGAGCTGTGGAGTGATTACGAGGCCGAGTATGGACACTAAAGATGACTGACCAGGCAATCCATCCACGTTTAGCTATTGTTGTTGAACAAAGCATTTCAAGTACACATTAATGAGAAGCTTCGTCATAGCAACTTGCTTGATCCTAACTCACCCGAATGTAGACCAGAAATCGATGCAGGATCTACTGGGCTTCCGACAAAGATGCAACTCTGCCGCTGCAGTAATAAATTCGAACTTCCACTGATCACATGGTGTCAAGAAACTCATGAACACCATGGTATGTTCTTTTTACAAGGGAGGGGCAAATTATTCCATGGCAAAAACTTCAAATATATTTGTAGCAGAAATCCCCACACTTCATTCCAACTGCAAAAACCAAAAAGGCCTCCAGGAGCTCTGTTTGTTTAACTTACTGTACTTCCCGAATCGCTAGCACAACTTCGTCGATCGACTGGAATTTTCGCCTCTCCTTCATAAGCATCTTCGCAAAGTTAAGGGCCCGCCGCTCGCAATCTGCGCGTTTGCTAGCATCTTTGATCGACTCAAAATCCTCCACATGAGCCACCCCCACAATCCTCCTGTTAATCGGAAACTGAAAGTGTCATACAGAGCTCTACATAATGGCATGTTAGAGGAAGTGGTACCCATTTTAAAGTTCAAATACATGACTATTGAGAATAATTAGGAGAGATCAAAAGGAGCGAATTTTCTGAAATTTGAAATGTAAGGGCTGAAGAAGGGAAGACTAACTAATATTTGACTGAGAAACTGACCAACTTCAAGACAGAATGAAACAATTCAATCTCACCTGATCATTTTGGCAGAACCGAAACCAAGGGAATCACGGAACAAGTCATTCATATACTTCTTCTGCACGAGCTGAAGAACCTCATTGTTGTTATAAATTGCCGGAAGATATGCCTCTCCAGAGCCCTCCTTGTGTTTATTCCAGAGGGCAACGAACTTAATTTGAAACAGATTCCAGGTTTCTCCAATTGTACGCAAGATCCACTCCTTATAAACCTTCATCAAATTGTGATATTAGAAAAATAGTGGATTGAGAGCATACTTCCATTTCCCTGAAAGCCCGCACTATGACTATACCAGAATTCATAAGCAAAAAGAAAAAACTAAAGAGTCTACAGTCAATGGTGTCCTTACTTTTCGATCATTCCCTTCCTTTGCATGTCCATCTTGTGAAAAGAAAGCTAAAATCAAGTTTCCAATGTAGGCTCCGATATCGAAACCCATTGGCCCATAAAATGCGAATTCAGGATCTATGACCTGAGTGGAGTCCTGAGTAACCATGACCGAACCCGTGTGAAGGTCTCCATGTATTAGTGCCTGAGCTCTTTCACAGAACCTGAGACACAAAGCCAAACAAATGAACATATAACCTCGAAGCATGGGATTGAAAAGATGAATCCAGACTTTACTTAATGGTTTAAGTACATTGATTTCAACTCGGCAACTTCAAGCTTTAAGAAGTTGTCTTCCCTGACTGCTTTGGCATCAGAATCAAGATAAGGGGTGGTCCAGTGGTTGTATTCAGAAACCTTGTAAGGGTCCGAGAAAACGACCTGCTCAGTCAGCCTGCATAGCTCCACATTCCCACAAAACTCCGCCACTGCACAGAAAGAACCAAGCAGCACACAAGTAGACTCGAGTAGATACGTGGATGCCGGTACATGTGCATCATAATTTTCATATTAACAGAGCTCAAAATGACAAGACAATTCCAATCTCTTCAGACCGTTGCATATTCTTTCCTTTGTAGACAATCTAGTAGGTAAAATCAAACGACAGAAAAGCAAAATACATTAGATAATCTATTTACCAGCACGTTTGTGATCAGTGGTTGAGTGAGAGAGAAGGGATGTGCGGAAAAGAGTCTGTGCCATATACTCCGACATGTGCTCCGCTAGCAAGGGGTACTCAATTCCAGCAATCAACCCTTTTCTCAGGATGATATGCGGCGGCTCTAGGTAGCGCATCCCAATCAGAGACATGGTCCGGTCAAAGTGATAAACTTCCGGAACATGATCTGGGCACAGGTGGCCATGCTCCTTCAGTGCTAGCACCTCGAAGTATGCTCTCTCTTTAGTCATCGGCCATGATTCCCCCATGCATCGAACGTAAGGAATTGCCTGCACAACCCACAAATTCTCATTCAATCACATCCATCGAACAAGTCGAAAATACTGACTAGGAAATCGCAGTATCAGGGTTAAACTTGTATAAACACTTTCTATTCACCGGCTCGATGATTATGCAAGCAGATGACCCCGCAAGGATAAGCTTTCACGCTCAATTACCTCTGCTCTGAAAAAAATGGCTACTTTTAAGCACAAATTTGCAGAGCTGCAGTATGAAGTTCTACGAAGATCAATGCCTGTCTAGTCACATAAACTGACTCAATCGTGAAATGCTTGCCCGTTATTGATAAATGGAAAGTGAAAGAATAGAATCAACAGGATCACAAACGACTGCAAATTCGATGAAATCATCCGAAAAGCTCAGTCTTTCCGTAGTTACTGGCATCAAGCAAGCACAACAAACCCAGCTCGGGTGGTGGCACAGGAAAAGCGTCACTGACCTGCTTGATGACGAAAGAACCGGAGGGACCGACGACGATGTAGACGTAGTTGAGGTTGCCGTCGCCCACTTCCCTGACATCGAGGTCGTCGAACTGGTCCTTGAGCTTCGAGGAGAGGGCGGGGGTTGACTTCAGGTAGTCCACCATCAGGGACTTGTCGCTGAGCGGCCGGTACTCCGAGGACGCCGCCATCTCCACCGTCGAACGGGGCAGCCCGAGGGTCAGTGTTAGAGAGAGAGAGTGTGTTAGAGCCGGGGCCGGGCGGACAGAGATCGTCTCAGGAGAGAGTGGGATTTACATAGTAAAAGGGTACGAGAAGAAGAGGCACGATTCGTGATAATGGTGTTGGACGGTGAAGGATGAACCTGGCCCTTCTTTTAGCACATGGGAGTAAATTCCTTTTTTACGCAAAATCAACAATCAATTACGACTTTAACGAGGATCAATTTGTGGTCGAGGATGAAACCTTTGATTCTTCCACATTGGATTGGACAATTATTATTATTATTATTATTATTTTATTATTCCTCAATCCAGGCAAGAATTTTCTCTGTTAAATATATACTCAGCTAAGAAATATAGCTAAAATCTGGTTTTGGTGTTTAATCATTAGTTTCCACTCCGAGGAGCGCACTCACGAGTCACGCTTACCAGCAGAGACCTAAGGGGAAGGAAGTGGACCCCATGGGACAGGACCCATCGGATAATGTTGGGAAAATAGTCACTTTGATTCCGCAATTTTATTCTTTATTTTTCATTTTCGTTTTAGACTTCCTTTTCCAATCCTATCCTTGACGTCATAATTTTGTTCCCTTTGATCCTATCATCAATCTTTTCGTTCAAAAATTACTTTTCCATTAACAGTTACTTTGAAAAATAATTAACAATAAATTTTAAAAATATAAATAAAATCGTATTAAAAGTAAAAGGAGTTGAGAGATTAGATAAGAGGATGAGGTTATACAAATCTTGTCTAGGTCACTCGTTCCCCTTTGATATCACTAGCGATGCCACCGATGACCTCGAATGGGCGAGGAATGATGACCGATGAGGTTGCCTTCCCTTAGAATCGAGGGATTCCAATCTTGGTTGGGATCCCTCCATTCCTGAGCTCCCTTCAAGCACGAGATTTTTATAATTTTAGAAGTCATCGATAGCCTCATAGAAGGAGGGATGCCCGCTGGTTAGGCTTTAACAGTCCCCCTTCCCCGCCATTTTATAGTCCCTTAATTTATTTTAAATTTTTTTAAAATTAGTTATTGAAAATAAAATTTTGTCCACAAAAATATTTTTAACCGAAGTGGATGTTAGACCATGTACACGCGTCTCCACTCGATCTCTAATGTTCACATGACAAGGAAAGAGACCAAGAAAGGAGACGCGTGGGCTTTGGAGGGGCATGGGAGGGAGACTCGTCTTCCTACAGTGGGACTCCCTCTACTCGCTCGTCCAATCAAAGGCTGCCACCTGGCAGCCCTACTATTGCTATTGCCCGTGCAATAACTTTTTTCTTTTTCAATTGTTGCTCTTTTTTCATGGGGCTCGTTGTTGCAGGCCACGTGACTTGTAGTGGGCCGTGCATTAGGCAATTTTTTTAAAAAATAAAAATAAAAATTGTGGAACCACAATGGAGACTCGATGAAAGATCAATTATTGAAATTTCGAGTCTCTCTTTTATCATGATCCCTCTTCGAATGATGTGATACCTATGCAGCACCGTGTGGACCCTCAACAGAGACCATAAGAGATACTCCTATTGTGGATGGTCTTAGGATCAAAGTGAACAAAATATGCAAGTTAATGATAAGGTGGAATAAAAAAATATTTAGGATGAAAGTGAAAATATGATAAAAGATTGAGGATTAAAGCAGCTTTTCCCATAGCAGTAAACATAATATATATATATATATATAATATAATATAATATTGAAAATAATAAATGGAAGTTCTTCGGCGATGGCGTGAGGTCAGAGGTGAGGAAGTTCAATGTTCACTCCGGTTTCCATCGACTGATATGTCTCCGTCACTGGTGCCCGTCGTCCTCATCACCTACCTCCTCCTCCCCCTTCTTCCCCTCTCCACCGCCGACGCGACTGCCGCAACCTCAGCAATCCACCGCCGGCCACCGGCTCCCCGCGGGTCTCTCTGCTCCCAGCTCGTCCAGCCTGCTGGCTATCCCTGCTCCGAGTACACCGTACGCACTCTCTCTCTCCATCTCTCCCTCTCTCTGGCGCGCTTCATGTTCTCTTAATGCTGGTCTACCAGTAGAAATTACGAGCTGCGCAACAGTTCGTCGCGATTTGTGGCGCTCTCCGCCCTATGAGCTTCTTTATAGCTGAACAATTGCGCAATTTCCTCGCATTTTTGCTGGTTTCAACTGCTTACAGTGATCGCACATCTCAAGTTAACTGCATTCCGCTTATACCTCATTCTACTTGGGAGATTTTGAACTTCCAGATACTGATGAAAAGTTTGGATTCGGCTCAGTGGATTGTGCAAGAAATGGGACTTCTTGAGCTGAGCTCATCCGCAGTTCGATGCATGTCAGCTATATCTGGATTCACCTGTACTTTATGCAGTAGGGAATTATATAATTCATGTCTCTGGCTGGTCGTGGGAGCCGTCCATGCTATAACTCTCATGAATCTGATTTTGTTATGGTTGGACTTTCTGTTTTGGCATAAAAGCTCGATCCATTTTCTAAGTTCTCTTCTAATATGTTCCATGTATATCAGGTTCAAACAAAGGATGGTTATTTGTTGGCCCTTCATCGTGTTTCAAGTAGTGGCCAAAATTTGAGAGCTCAGCGTGGTCGTCCAGTTCTATTGCAGCATGGACTTTTTATGGTAATTTTCGTACCATTGGCGTCAACTCTCATCCCTTTGGGACTATAGTCCAGCTTCAGTCTCCAATAATTGCATGTTAAACAAGGGAAATAGCAGCTTTGTCTAATATAAGTCATAAAAGAAGCTGATACAAATGGGATCAAATTTCATGATTTTCATTTATACACTTGCAGAATTTTTTATTACATTCTTGGTTCTTTCTAAAAGTTGGCCTTTGGCATTAGTTTTTGTATATTCCTGACTTTGAATAAATTCAAATCGTACTCTTTTTAAGATAATGCTTTTGGAATTGCAAGAAAGTATACCTTCTTTGAGCTCTAAGAATTTGTTCAATAATTCAGCTTCTCCACACATTGGTTATAACAGGGAGGTGATGCCTGGTTCCTGAATTCAGCAGACCAATCATTAGGTTTCATCCTTGCTGATCATGGTTTTGATGTATGGATTGGAAATGTGCGGGGGACACGCTGGAGCTATGGGCATATCTCATTGTCGGAGAGAGATAAGGTAAAAGCTGTTGTGTGGACTTATCTTGATGTCAAAATAGAGGGCCTGCACCAGGATTGCTCGTTCTATGGACCTTCCCTGAGATTGTACTGAAATGCACAATTTCCAGGATGCCATGCCCGATTTGCTAGTTCTATGGACCTTCCCCGAGATTGTACTGAAATGCACAATTTCCAGGATGCCATGCCCGATTTGCTAGTTCTATGGACCTTCCCCGAGATTGTACTGAAATGCACAATTTCCAACATGCTATGCCCAATTCGTAGGAACAGAATCTTTAGAATGTGAGACAAATTCATATTGGTTCCTGGACATCACTAACTAAAAACTACAAACTTTGGGTCCTCCCCTTTCTGTAATGTATTTCATAAAGAACGGTTAATAATGTGCTTTGCACTTATTTTGTCACCATTAAATTATTTCATTTGCATTATGGGCTGGTTAGAACTTCACACACAACACGTACACGCCAAAGACATTACACCTGTATAATCTGTGAATTCTTTTACAGGATTTCTGGGATTGGAGTTGGCAGGAACTGGCTCTTTGTGACCTTGCAGAGATGGTCCACTTTATTAATTCAACAACTGGCTCCAAAGTTTTCCTTGTTGGTCATTCCCAGGTTATACATTGTATCTTCTTCGCCTGGCTTCTTTTTCTTCCCTCCTTTGGTCCCTTTAAACAAATTTAATTTACATATCACCTTTGTATTGTAGGGGACAATAATGTCCTTAGCTGCCTTAACTCAGCCTGATATAGCAGAGATGGTTGAAGCTGCTGCCCTCTTATCACCAATATCATATTTGGGACATATAACTGCTCCACTTGTATGGAGAATGGTTAACATGCATGTTGATCAGGTAAATTAGTATCATATTTTCACATGGAAGTGTTTCTTTGGGTTTGGGGGGGGGAACAAAAGAAAAGAAAAAAGGAATCTGAACTTATATTTTTTTGTTTCATTGAGCAGATGATAATTGCGATGGGCATTCATCAACTTAATTTCAGAAGGTTCACATAATCTCTTTTTCCTTTTTCCTTCTTTTTTGTCCCATTAAGTAGATTTTCTAATCTATGTTTTAATCGGTACTTACTTCCCATAATTTACTCAGTGACTTTGATGTTGGAATCATGGATGCAATATGTGATGGCCGCATAGAGTGCAATGATTTGCTGACTTCAATTACAGGTGTCTCTCTCTTGCTCTCTCTGTCTGCGTGAGTGGGGTGGAGTGAGTTTCTGTGGTCATACACTGCATGGCCTGTCTTTATTAGGCGATTCAGGCACCTGGTTATTAATTTGAAAATATTGGCTTTGGATTCCACTGGTGTATTTCTGGGAATTTTCCTAATTTTTCTCGTTCAATTTTACACTATTTTTAAGTAACTTTGAGTAAGGGGTTTAGAGGGGGAGGGGTTAAGAGGGCTAAGGCGGTTTAAGGAGGGGAAGAATTTGGAGGTGGTTGAAGGGGTTTTAAGAACCTTGTTAGGTTAGATTTAATCAAAGGTTTGGAGGTTTTTGAAATTTTTTTTTCAATGAACTAAAAACCTTGTGTGGATAATATTAGTAAAGGGTTTGGAGGGTTTGTAATAAAAGGATACTTCCAAACCCCTCCCCCTCGAAAAACATCCATAACCCTCCAAAACCTTCAAGCCAAACATAAGGTGTTTTATACTGAAGTATGGAACTTGGAAGCCTCTGTGATAAGGCAATTCTTCTTAAGGCATCTAGGACGCATCTTTGCCAAGTTAGCTTTAATAATCTATTCATTGAGAGTTCCTGAAACTTTCAACCTCAATGTAAGTATGTGATCTGGTTGGAATTGTGAAGTCGATAGTAAAGTTCATTAAGTTTTGAGTTGACATCCGAAATGCATGTGTGTTTCACCCTCTTTATATTGGCTCTGCAATCAATTCTTGCACTTGTCATGATCTTGCTTCCACTGGAATGACATGTCTTATGATGTCAGTTCCTGGTCTGTGTCAAAGATTGAAACTGGTCATCACTGTTTGCCCGGCAGGGAAGAATTGTTGCTTTAATAACTCTCGCGTGGACTTCTATCTTGAGTATGAACCCCATCCATCGTCATCGAAGAACTTGCGCCATCTTTTTCAGAGTATGCTTCTTTAATCTCACCTTTATTCTAGTTAGCTAACTTCTGAGCTAATTCTGCTTTGTGCTGCTTAAATCACATTTCTCCCCCGGGCTATAGTGTGGCTCCGGTTAAAGTCCATCAACTTGGACGCAATCTATCCGGTCCCACCATTTCTTTTCAATCGTTAACTTCCTCTACTTTTTGCAACATTCTATTTATTTGCTTGTGTTTTATTGATATGGATGCTTTTGGACTATATGTTATTAATAAATCATAGTTGGATATTAACTAAACCTCCTCGTCTTCATATTGTACCATCTTCTGGCTGTGGGAGAGTTAGATTGCTTGTGCATTGATATTTTGCCCGAGGCGGGTCGTGTTGGTTAAAGAAAACTCTTACCTTTCTAAACCATCAAGTTGGTCCAGAGCATGTTAATGAACTAGTCGATGCTTTGTTCAAGTACGAAATTTGTTCAAAGGATCCACCATCTTCTTTGGTTATGTCAACTAACTTTCCTTCATAACATTTGCTGTTCATTTGCTAGTGATCCGTAAGGGAAGTTTCTCAATGTATGACTATGGAGTCCTAAAGAACTTGAAGGTCTATGGTCAATTCAAGCCCCCAATGTTCGATCTTACTCGCATACCAAAGACAATGCCACTGTGGATGGCTTATGGAGGCAACGATGCTTTGTCAGACATTACAGATGTAAAGCAGACTCTGAGCGAATTACACTGCAAGACCGAACTGGTCTATCTCGAGAACTACGGCCACGTGGACTTCATTCTGGGCCTCAATGCAAAGGAAGAAATCTACGACCACATGATCGGGTTTTTCAGATCTTTCGGAAAGTCATACAGCTCTTGAGTCTATACACTCTCGCCAATCAAGTACATTGCTTGTTCTTGCTTTGTACATAATGATGTAACCGTAGTCGTTCTTTCTCCTCTTGTAAAGCTGAACAAATCATGAAAAACAAGATGATCGTATTGTGAAGGAAAAAGGGAATGACCTGTGTTACCTCAGCTTCTGCATTCTTTCGCTTATCCGTCGTCTCGGATCAAAACATTTGAATTTCTGCTAACTTGCTGTAAGGGTTCAGTCTGTCAAGAGTGCTGACAGTCTGCTAATTTGAATTTCTGCTACGAAGCTCAATTTCGAAGGGAAGTAGAGGATGGGTCATCGATCGAGCAGTCTTGCTTGGTCGGATTGCGGGAAATTTAGGATTAAATCCTTCGCATGGTCAAAGACTTTGACATTTGAAAAATGGCTCCTATTTGGATCGATCCCATGACCTTGGTGTTACCAATTGAATTCAATAAAACGTAGCCACTCCAATTTTGCATTGTCTGCCAATCCAAACAGCCCGTTTGAGGGTTAGTTGGATTCCCCTTCCAAAAGCACGGTTAGGTGAATCCATGATCATTTATTACCTACACATGTAGCTGCAAGTGCAAGGGGGTCTTAAGGCACATGATGAGACCGAGCCGGTGCTGGCAGCATTGTGTATCCGAGCTCCGAAACAACATCTATCTCCCGCGTGCAGAATTGCTTCTAATCGGGTTTACATCGACATCTGATACCAATCGTAATCGTGTCGGTTAGGTATTAGAACTCGATCCGAGGACTCACGTTGGTCAGCCAATTTATTTGATAAAATTAGTTGGAGCACGTTTCCCCGTGAGCAACGTATCAAAAGCAAAGTGATGATATTGTTTGTATCTTTCGCGTGATGGAAAGCGAGATGCAAGACGCGGATGGGATGAGAAGATAATTGATCAATGACCAAACTAGCACTTACTCAACTTATCAAATAATTAAAAGTGAAGTATAATAAAATGTATTTAAACATTTTAAGGGAGGAAAAAAAAAGAAAAAAAGAAAAAGAAGGAAACTTGAAACCATGAGAAGAGGTTTGATATCGTAAGTGCTGTAACACTCGCTCTCGATCACGTCGAAAGGTTGTTGGTGCCTCCCATTTTCTAGTATAACTTTTGGAAACTCTAAAGTAAATGCAATACTTATCCTTTTATCTTTTGAGGCGGCTGTAGAGTCTATTTGAGTTGGTTGACCTTATAAGATGTATATAGTTTATTAGCAAGTTATTATTTGGATAAAATAAATTATTTTAATTATGAACGACCAAAAAGGAGTAATGAGGATAAATTTTATTAAATTATGTATAATCAGCTCACCGAATATATATATATATATATATATATATAATCAGTTCACACGAAAAGTTCATATATATGTATATATACCCTTGTTATTACTTACCTTGACTTACAAATGTCCGGCATGGAAGTTCAGATGAAATTTATATAATAATATTGGTGAGAATTACTATTGGCTACCAAGTCTTGGAATTTGGAAACCCCGTTTGTTTTCAAAAAATTTGATTTTAACTTTAACTTTAACTTTAACTCAACATACTACACAATAAAAACACACGTTTCCTAAGTCAAATTTATAACTACATCTCATTTGTCCTTTTCCACAATCAAAATTAAAATCAAAATTAAAGTAACTTTAACTCTGAATCCAAACGGCTTATGTCCTTTCTGATTTTTTTTTAAATACTTAATTTACGGAAAATAATAAATTCGACGAAAGAAACGAGTATAGGAGTTTATGCATGCATGCACGCCCATATGATAATTGATCATAACTAAAGCACGAAAAATTATTACAAGACATATGTTGGAAATTTATTGGACACAACCGACTCAAACACTAATCAAATCCCCCCCCCCCCCCCCCCCCCCCCCCCCCTATATATGCTGCCATGAGCAGATTAATGTAAACATTGACAATAAAAGAAAGCAAAAAAAATGTAAACATTGACAATAAAAGAAAGCAAAAAAAAAAAAAAGGTGGAGAAAATCCAACAGAAAGGTAGGTCGATGACGATACGATCCTCCATTGGCCCTCAGCGTCTGAGGTTTGGAATTTCCAGTAATTAATGCCACAGAATATTAGGTTACCTTCCAATCAAAACTCAGCACGTGTGTACATAAACCTCGAACTCGGACTTGGTTCATGCGGCGAGCTCTACCTTCCCGTTGGCCTTTGTCTCTACCACCGATTCTGCGGCTGCCACCACCCCGTTGGGAGCTGCCTTCACCGCGGGCTTGCTTGCCGTGATCTCGATGCTCCTTCTCTTCACTTCGTCCACGAATGCCTGGAGGTTCCGGTCGGAGGAGCCACCCTCGACGAAGGACGCCTCGGCCGCCGCCTTCCACTTCAGCGCATTTTTCTTCATCTCCGCTGCCTTGGGCCCCTGGGTGGCCTCACGGAGGCACTGCTCCACCACGTCCCGGGTGATGAGCTTGTCCTCGGCCTCGCCCCGGCACATCCTGACCCCGACCTTGAACTCATCCACGAGGTACTTGGCGTCGGTGACCTGGTCACCCCACTGAGGGAAGGCCACGACCGGCATCCCCGACGTGAGGGCTTCCATAGACGAGTTCCACCCACAATGCGTGACGAAGCATGCGGTGGCGGGGTGCGCCAGGACCTGCTCCTGTGGGCTCCACTGCACCACCTTCCCTCTGTCCCCGGCCTTCTCTAGGAACCCTTCCGGCAGGGTGAGCACTGTGTAACCCGAATCCTTGTGTGGCGGCTTCATCACCCACAGGAAGTTCACCCCGGAGTTCAGAAGCCCATACGCGATCTCATCCCACTGATCCTGCTTCAGGTATACAACACTCCCGAACGACACGTACACCACGGAGGACGCTGGTTTCGAGTCCAGCCACCCAATGCAGTCGTCCGCCTTCATGAAGTCTCCCTTGACGGTCGTGTTCGGGGCTTTAGGATTCTTGAATAGCGGGCCGACGGTCTTGATCGGGCAGATCTTGGACGTGTACTCGATGATCTCGTGCTCAAGTTCCTGGAACGTGTCCATCAATATGCAGAAGGGCTTCTCCAAGTTCTTGTACTGACCCAAGATAGCCCTCCTTAGGAAAGGGTAAGGTGTGGTCGGGTACAAGAAGCTCGGGACCTCGTCATGCTTTAGCAATGGCATGCTTGGCAGTTGTACGTCGATCTCCATGGCGTTTTCAGAAGGGAAAGGGACCAAACCGTGGTAGTAGTGGTAGTACGCCAAGAAGCAAGCACACGACTGGACCCACAGCATAGCCGAGGGGAGGCCAAGGGTCTCGGCGACATCAGAGACCCACGGAATGAAAGGGTTGTTGATGAGGCATGATACAGGGCGACCCTGCTCCGCGTTCTTCTGGATCATCTGGGGGATCAGAACTTTTCCGACCTTCTCGAGCTGGGGAAGATACTGGTCCAGGTCCTGCCTCCTCGGCTCGTCCTCGTCCCACCCATCCTCAAAGAACTCAAACCTGATGATGAATCAAAAACAAATTTACGCATATATTCATACTAGCTAGATGTCTACAGTGACAAGACGTCTCATCGAACATGCATATAAATTCATAAACAGTTAAACTAAGCGGTATATAATAAATTTTTAACTACTATTATCGACCAACATATGTACGTGATATGTTTTATCGAAGTTATATAAGGAAGAGTTCACCGAAAAAAAAACAGTTATATAAGGAAGAAATTCTTCATGGATTATATAACTAAGATGACCAACCTGATGAAACCATCGCCCACAGGTGCAGGCTGGTCGCTGATGTTGCTGGCCTTCCTCATCTGCTTCCCGATGCTCTCGGGAGTGGTGAAGGTCACGAGCAAGCCCTTGGAGGCGAGCCTCTTCCCGAGCCTCAGCAGTGGGTTCACGTGCCCTTGACCCGGGAAGGAGACCAAGAAGACATGGACAAGTGACGACTCCGAACCCATAATGAACTAACTAATTCACCTGTAATTCCTTCTTCTGCTTCTTCTTCTGCGGCTAATAATTCGAGAGGGGGCCGGAAATCACTTGTTTGTCGAGTGGTTCTTGTTGCTGATGATGAGAGGGGATGAGGAGAAGCCTTTCAATATATATCCATTGGGGTAAAGCTCACTTTCAATGTGAACTTGTAAGCAGATTCCTAGTTCTCATAGATCAGATGACTGTTAGGTGCGTTCGCGGGTAAAATGGGGTTAGAGGAGGAAATAATAAGTTATTTATTTAATCATTTATTATTATTTTTGCCATGGCAGAAGAACAAGGGATATTTGAAGGTTCGGTTAGGGAGCTGGCAATAAGATCAAAATTATGAGCGAAGATGCCGTTTAAGGAGAAGAAATTATGGAGGGAGTGTTCGGGACTTTCCGTTGATGTATGGTGGTTTCCCGATCGAGAGTTGACGAAGTGTGTCAACCAAGGACAAATAAATAGATTGATAAATTAATCTGACGTGGAATATTGATGCAACCCATTTTCAGGATCGAGACCGTCAAGATTATGTATATCCGTTTCTCTATATTAAGCATTTAAATTTCATGGTATAATATAATGTGTTCTTATATAAAATATTTATATGTAGAATGTAAATTACATATCGGGTACGCCACTCCATCAATTGATTGACTTTCGGGTTGCATGTATATTACGATGATATGATACATTTGAATGGTTCTGAATTCCAAAGTCGTGCGATTTATAGTTCATTTTGATCTGATCAATACTCAAACTGGTCTTTTATCTCGACCATAGGCAGAAATCAAAAGAACCATGACCTAGCTAGGGCCAGGGACCCCCAGCTGAGATCCTTCGACGCGGATATACTTCTAATAACCCTTGGTCGAGTCTATTATGACTCAGTTCGCGCTAGGCTATCCTCAGTCGCGAGATTTCTCGACTGATCAGTGTCAAACAAATCCAAAGAAACCCTTGATCCACTTTGAAATCAACCTTCTTGTCTCCAGACCAAAGAATAAAAAGAACCTCTTTTCTCATCATGGAATGACTAAATTATATATATATATATATGTGTGTGTGCGTGTGTATGTATTTGGTAAAGATTTCAGGACTTCTTTCATCCGATGGCATCGAAGAAACGTAACAACGTTATTATAAGTCGGACAATTAATATAAATGAATCAGATAATTCGGCGATTATTAGCGAGTCATATGGGCAGATAATTCAACGGCCGCAGTCAATTTTGATAAATATTAATCACCCTTATATTTATTCTCCTCTCTATGCTATATATTTGGTTTTAAGATTTGATTCATTGTATAAGCTAAGCTAGTGCATTTAATACGGAGTCACCCAAAAATATGGGTGGCTGAATTTTTCTTAGAGGTTGCTTGGAAGCTTATGTACGATAAGCTTATTTAAGAGCATGCCCTTGATCTACCCAAGAAAAGAGCATGTACTTGCCCTATTGATTTCATGCCCCATCGGGGATATATGCATAAAATGTATGCTGACCTTGTCAATGAAGTGTTGGTTGCTGCTCGACTGAATTAATCGGGACTCAATTGGAGTTCTGGATATCATGATTCACACAAAAAAAAATATTGGTTGAGTGGTAAGCAATTCCAATTCTTGTAAGGATGATGATACAAGTTCGAGTCTGAAAAACGTGTTGGGAAATAACCTTTAATGTTCGATACATCTATCAATTTTATTTTTTAAAAGTCTTTCATTATTGATGGAGACAAATGTACTAATTATATATTTATATATAACATAACCTTCGTGGAAATTCGCTCGATTGGAATATTTTACACTAACCTAAGAGAAAACGTAAACAAACAAGGTCCATGTTTTGACTTTGTAATTCCAAAACTTGATTTGTCGTTTTCTCTATCATATGTATATATTCCATTTTTACTGTCGAGACTATCTGGTCATTTCCTTGTATTTTTTCTGCAGGTAAGATATCGATCGAGGAGGACTTCTTTGGGTGGCGTTGGTAAAGCTTATGCTGAGGGACAACGTATTTATCCGTAAATATATACATCATCATCCCCGTCCATAAAATAGTGCTTTTGAAGCCAACGGAACAATAAGATTAATCTCAACAAATAAATAAGTTAGGAGGACACTCGTTATTTCAACAATAACGTTAACAATAATAATAATAATAATAAGCACGCAATGCATGACATCACCATGCATGTTGTTGAAAGCCCTTCCATTGGGGATCATGTCAATTCCGTCACTTATAGTATATGATAATACTTTTTTAAAGTTATCTTATGCAAAAATTAATCTGAACTTTTAATGGGATTAAGCCATTTTTTCGTGTGATTGCCTCGTCAAGCCAGTATTAGGAAGATATAGTTTTCGTGTCTCGGGAGCAATTCTTATAAAATGACTGCGATTACGTATTCTGGACATGTGATATGACGAGAAGTGTGCCTATTGGAATTCTATCAAAAAAGAGAATGGCATGATGAGCATGCCAATTGTATGGAACCCTTAATTTCGTGCATTTACTTATTACCGTAATTAATACTTATTAATTGATTCTTACTACTCCTGACTAGCTAGGAAGAACGAATCAATATTTTCTCACGGTCTATATGACGTGGTAGGATTATTGCGATAAATTTATTTCTGGATTTATTATTAATCTCCCATCCTCCCACTTTTGTTCAATTTCAATTCAGCCGGTTGCTAGTAACTAATATTGCTATATATCGAACGTGGTACAGCGATATATGCAACCGGCAAGGCCAATAATTTAATTTGGCGAATAAGTAGTTATATATGTTGTTGAATGTTTTGATCTTCGGGCTGTATTTCCTATTCCTGTCAAGCCTTTCCCTGGGAGAAAGTAAGTTGAAACTTCCATATGAGCTTTTGATCTGCTCCTCTTTTCTATCAACCTCTACAATAATTATCGATTGACCGGACAGTACAGATTGGATTGACCCATTCTTCTCGCTAGATGAAACGAGAGCTAAAGACAAAAATAAATCAAGAAGAACAAAGGCAGTTATGGAAGTTCTAAGTAGATATGAAAAGTATTTCTCAGCAGTCAATCCGCACACGAGTTAGCTTATTGGTATCTATGAACCACGATGAGTTCCAATCTCGTGCCATGAGTCCTAATTAAGGTGGTATGGTTCGTTCTTTATATAATAATATGTATCGTCTGGCCGGGAGGAAACAAAGGCGGGCAACTGCATGTAGCGTGACATATTAATATTCTTACAGACGCGTATGTACACATATTTATATTATATCCGATGGGATTCTGTTTGTCCAACTTTGCCTCGATCAATACACGTACCGAACAGGATATATCCATGTATATATGTGTATAAATGTATATGTCTTTACATATAGATCGATTCCACATATAAATTTGCCTGTCGTTTTGAGGGGCGGAATCATCAGCCGCATTTGCTGGACGGCGGGTCTTTGAATTCAAAGAATTACAACACAAACTATAATATAAGAAAACAAATAATATGTGACAAGTGCAGCGACTAGTCCATGGATTTGGAATGTGGGGTCTTTTTGTGGAACGGCAGGTCGCTTTTATATATGTCCAAGTAGTCAAAAGGTTCGAATCAATGGAGAATTTAGATAGGATCGATACTGCAAGCCATAATATAGTATATAGCATGGTCCGTTGTCGATAGCTCTCGTCCGGAACCGATTCTTCATGTTAAACAGCATAAATCGATCGATCAGCCTTGGAAGATGCGTGTCGTATATAGTCTCTCACCATAGAAAGTCTATAATTAAAGGCAAATGTATTCGATCACGCATGTCACGGAAAGCAATTAAGCAACTTCACTGATCCATATTAACTATGTCAAGAGGGAGAGAAAACCTACGTCGTATCTCGCGATAGAGTCCTTAGTCAAGGTTTTGCGACGCATAGGAATGGGCATTAACAAGGTTGTAATTGCTCCCTCGAGAGTTGGCAGTACCCCTTGCAATTTAGTATAAAAAATAGAAATGTAAGAGAGCCCATAAAATTTAGTATAAAAAATAAAAATGTAAATAAAGGAGTGCCGATAATCCTACTGACGAGAATTGAATTTAAAAATCTATTGAATACTAAACGGGAACGTGTGTTATCGCAATATGCCCCTTTCTCTCGACCTGCATACCAACATATATGCACTTCTCAGAGAACATGACATCATGTCATTTGCGTCTATACCTTACGCGTTCATAGAGCAATTAATTTATACGTTCATTGCGTTTACAAGTCCCACATCCTTGACAACGGTTAAAATTAGGTACACTTTATTGTGGAAGCTTCTCCGGTCTCTATTAGGACAGTTCAGAGCTCCTTCAACCATCGGATGATCGGATCACGATGTGAAGAGTTTGATTCGATGGAAGAAGACGGTAGGAATTTCCGAAAAATATTAGTTGAGTGCTAATCATCCAAGAAACAACTAATCACAATACTTAAAAGTGAAAATCTTAAGACCGATTATTGGGCCATTTTTTCATTTTTACACATTCGAATTGGATGTTATATAAACAAGTGAATTGCGAGGAATATCTTCGGAATATTATGTACTGGTCGAAACTCGAGATCTTAATATGATTTTCTCGCAAATAATTTTCTTTCTTTATATTAGTCATTTTTATTTATTTATTTATATGTTTTTTTTCCTCCTCCTTCTTAGTCTGGGAGAGAATGTTTCTAAATAATGTTTCTTGGAGTCTTCTGAATCGATCTAAAGATTAAGTGCCGCAAGACCCGCAACTATGAACTAACCCAAATATATATATATATATATATAAACACATATACATACTCGTACACATATAGGAGACTAATTAACTTAAGTAATTTTTTTTTCAGTTAATGGTGAGGTCTTCTTAGCTGTAAGACAAGATTTGACCAATCGAACTAACAATTCCATTTTGGCCCCAAAACAGAAAATCTCTTAATATTAATTGGTTAAAAAGACAGAATATAATATATATTTAAAAAATAAGATGGGAAGCAGATATTTAGTTTTTCTTTGTTTGTGCGCCTTCGCATTTGCGTGAATCTAACTAATTTAATTCGAATTGAATTGACTCATTAAGAGATAAAATTCTCTCAATCATGAATTTTTTCTATTCATAATATTTAAAATTGAGACATCCTCATTATTTGAAGCAGATATCTAGTTTGAAAGGCAAACGGAAGCACATATATCTATATACACATATATATGTCATGTATGGGTAAAGTAGTGGGTGGGGCTGTAGTTCAATGTTTGGAAAATATAGTGCGTCTTGATGAAAAAGTCTAGCTAGCTTGTAGCAACCCGTCAATAAAGGAGAGATCTAGAACTGTCCTTCATGAATCCCACTTAATGATATAATTACATATATATATATATATATATTTAACATTTGTCCCCTGTGATTACTTATTAATCTCACTTCCACCATTTATTAAAATTGCAAGTCGACCAGACGAATGTGGGAATTTATTACAATGAACTCATTTCGAAACCAGCCAGTAAGTCCGGGACAGGTCTCACCAGGGGGTCCTCTCGTCCCCCGTCATTTCCATTTATCCCATCTCCCATTAGGCTTGTGACTTTCCCTGCACTGGAATAAAGAAAAATCACACAGATTTTTAGAAAAATGAGATTAGTACAATGTCATTCGATTTTTTTTTTCGGTGATAATATGTCATTCAACTTTGATACATATTAGAAGAGCTTCCTGATTTGATTAATTCTCTAGCCGGGTTTCCATTCTTCTTCAATTCTCCATAACCTCTAATATGCTCGGTAGACATGAATGAAATGAAATAGAGTGTGATAATTTATATCGAGAGAAAAATAATATGAATTTTGAGCTGAAATGAAAATTTGAAGCAATATAACGTAATTAATTAAGAACTTGTTTAGCGAAATGTCTTTATATATATATATATATATATATGCTTAGATAAAAGGATTTCTTTTGATAAGAGAAAAAAATATTCTGATAAGTAGAAATAAGGATTTAAAAAGTAATATATGACACTTACATAAAATATAGTTAAAATGATGAAGTGGTATTACTTTTCTTTTTTCCAATTCATAAAAGTAAGACCGAATAAGAATATTGAGTGGAAGGATGGGAAGACATTCTATTTTATTCCATTATGTTCTAACATACCATATATGGCTTTATAATTCTACCTATGACCTCTTGTAATCCAATAAGTTTAAATTCAAAGTTAAGTGATATATTGTCATAGAAAGATTCACAAAACTCAAAAAGTTCACAAACAATAAGAAAGTGAGTACAGAGCAAAGCAGTGACTCATCCTCGCCTGCAATTAAGACTGTACATATTCAATTCTTACGGTGAGACTCCCTAATCCTTTATTAATTATTATGATATCTATTTAATTGTCTAAGTTATTGTACCTACCTTATAATCTCTGCATGCAAGTCAAAGATTTGAATTTCACCATTTTGATCCAATTTCTCACCGTGTAGATAAAGCCACTGCATTTTCCAACAAAATTATAACTTATAGAGGGAAATATTCTTGCCCAAAAGAAATAGCGTGGTTGATTTTTCCGATGGAGTTGTCAACAGAAGTTCTAGACCAAAAAAAGAGAACGAAGATGAGAGACTCCTAGCGAAGTTCTCATTTGACAAAATGTAACACGGTGCGAACAAGGGTTTGACGGTTTTTGATGGCACGAGAAGACGGACATTAAAATCAAAAGTAAAAGTCTCTGAATAACATAAAATGATTCGTATGATCGGTTGGGATGAAACCCCCATTGCTTGGGGACCCTCTACCATTATGATGAACAACACCAGGATCTAGATTTCGGTTATGGTGCAGTATTTCAGATAAGGTTGTGTATGAGCAATATATAATCTGTAACTGATCGCATTTAAAATTAAATAAGATCCGAATAACTTAATTAGGAATTAATGAAATCGGGTTCCGGTTTCAGTTCCAATAGCTTGACTCGAAACCGGAATTGGGATCTAAAACCAGATTCCTCTTTTTATTTATATGTTATCTAGACTATTAAATTTTCATTAGACTTATACGGACCTGGACCCATTTTCACTTAAAAGCTCGAGCTTATAAGTAGTGGTACCCAAGCTATATATTAACCCATAGATTTTCCTTTTCTTTTTTCGATGTGGAATTTATTCCATTTTACTCCTCAACACCCACCCTCACGTGCAACGTGTGGTCTATTTCTACCTACACATTGTCA
Source organism: Punica granatum (assembly GCF_007655135.1). Lineage (NCBI taxonomy): Eukaryota > Viridiplantae > Streptophyta > Magnoliopsida > Myrtales > Lythraceae > Punica > Punica granatum. The sequence continues at coordinate 38,032,661 of NC_045128.1, read as the reverse complement.
CGTGCCCTTAAACACCCGCTCTCAATAATTGATCTCGAGTCGGACTCATCTTCCGTGCTCGGGCGAGGGGAGACACTAACACGAGGTGCACTCTTGGCTGCACTCTGACATATTGGGTCTGGCTTGGTGTTGGTACGCACACGCACATAGGTGTGTATACGCGTAACCCGGGCTCTGATACCATATTAAATTTCCATTGAATTTATACAGACCGGAGCCCATATCCACTTAAAAGCTCAAACTTATAAGTGGTGGTATCCAAACTATATATTAACCCATAAATTTTTCTTTTCTTTTTGGATGTGGGATTTATATTATTTTACTCCTCAAAATGGACTATAATAAAAGGGAAAATATTTTATTAGTTTAACATTCCACTTCTAAAATTACCCTTCTTACTACTTACGTTGATATCTTCTAACTCGAGTGTGCATAATTTATTCCTGTCAATTTTATTGTCTTACTACTTATCGCCTTCCTGCATCGACCGTAGCGGGTGGGTCTCGACTCGGACTGCACCGCAGGGCTACTACTCATGCTCACCCGGGACCATTGGAGCATCTCCAGTCCAGCTGACTCCACCTCCGCCACCGCCATCCCTCAATTTCAGAGAGCTGGAAGTGGAACTCGGAGTTCATCTTAAATTCAAGTTACTCAGTTTTCTTCTTAAACGTAATTATTTCATCTAACTTACCTTGTTGATCATCTTTTTCTTTTATTAATTTTGCGTTCTACTGACACTCTAAGTTGGAAATTTTTTGTTCCACAAAATGCCTAAATGAAAATCGTGTAATTTACTGTAAACTGCATGCCGGCCCGAATTGCCAACTCTCGCTCAGCCAGCCAATCGAATCTACAGAGGTGCTATTCCTCTTGCCTCGCCACCCCCCGTTCTTTCTAATTAAAGTTTAACGAGGAACAATTAAAAAAAGGTGTATCACAGTAACGCACGTTATCGTCTAATAACGAGAGGTTTTAAATTCGACACTCAAATGAGAGTGCTGATACGATGATGCCCTTTTGTTAGATTTAAGATTTCTATTTCATTTAACGAGGCTCATATAATCGAAAAGTTTAACGGTGAAGGAGACAACAACAGGTCCTAAGGAGTAATTCAGTACCAATTTGGACTTAATCTAGAAAAGACTTGGCTTTTGGTTTCGGAATATAATTTTACTCCATTTTATTATTCTTTTTATTTAACAGTATAATTATTATTTATTTTTTTCTATTTTAATAATAATTCTTACATTTATTTTTTTTCTATTGATTATTATAATTAATTTTTAATAATAAATTATTTATTTACTCTTTATATATATATATATATGTACACTTTTTTTTGGTCTTTTTCTTTCATGACTGTTCTAGTTCCCCCGAAGTAATATCGTATCTCTTCTTCGCATGATATGGCCTCGTCGGAAGCATATTGACGCGATCTCGGTGTGACCAAATCTCCGCAGTTGATCTCGGAGGCCTACGTTGACGGGAAGTCGCAGCTGGAGCCTGGAGGTGTCAAAGAGGCAGGCCATCGTCTACTCCCTCCACAACCCGAAGATCAAGATTGTGATGGAGTTGATGCGGCTGAAATCGTGAGTTCACAGTCTAGGGTTTTGGCATGTCACTGAATTAACAGCTGTAATTGTGAGTTCATAGTCTAGGGTTTATATCGTTCTCTAATTTCATGAATTCGAGCTTGAATTCGGAAGTTCATAAATTACTAATTCAGTAAAGTTATCATCTTTATTCTTTATCGACCATAGATCATTGCAAATTTGAGATTATGGTATTCGAAGTTTCTGCTTCTTGCGTCGATTGAAAGGCAGTCATCAATTTGGTCGTCAACGATGCCGGAACTCCGGCAGCTGCACCATCCTCCGGCGGCTGCAGTTTTCAAAAATTACATAATATTTTTAGTATATAATATATACATATATAAATGTCATAAAGCAGAAGCACAGGCAGTAGCAGTGGCTCAGTGCCGCAATTTTTTAGTTATTTATTATTATATTATTAATGTATATTAAAATTAAAATAAATAATGATATAAGGTACGACCGTACGAGAGTATTTTGGTCTTTTGGTATTTAATGGTGATCCATATTCCATCCTCCACTTATTCCGTAAAATCATTTCGCACTACCAAACTACGATAAGGTTTTAATTATTTGCTTCATCTATTCATCGCTAATTACGTACTAGAGGTGATCGGTTTCAAGTACCATGTATTTTTCACAATATCCGGACCTTATCCTATAAGGAACAAGTTTCAAGATTTTGGAACTGGACCCTACAATATTGAATCATGGAATTGAAACCTATTCAGAACCTGCATTATACCACATGTTTCAGATACCCTGTTGGAACCTGTAATTTTTTTTCTTTGACTAAATAAAATCGAAAATGTCACATACATAATCAGTAATCATGCCAAATAGAATATCAATAAAGATTTAGATTAATGCACAACAATAACAAAAATAATATGTCTCATTAATCCATCAATAAAATTAAACATCCATAATACGATATCACACAACAAAGTGCCTCTGTTTTGATTCATTAGAAGAAACAATAGCTTTACTCTTTTCTCTTTTTTTTTTTTAATAAATAACCGAATCCGGATACACCGTAGACAGGAACCGGAATCGAAACTGATTTTTCACCGGTTTCTGATTTTAATATCCGGAACCTACCATATTTTTAATACGAGCTACCCGGACCCTATCTTAACGGATAGGTTCCGATCGGTTTCGAGTATACTCGGTACCCGTGCACACTCCTATTACATACCTTGTGTATTCCCATTACGTGTCAATTCCATTCACGGATACCAAACGTGTAATTATATCCTGTTTTTTTATTCCGGAATGCTAATCGAACGGCCCCATAATTTGGGTCAACATCAACAATTTTCCAATGATTTGTCGGCCTACTTGGGCTTAACATGTTCTGTAGCGTTTTAGGCTTGAGAGAAATTTGGGCCTCATCGTTGGTCCATATTTCTCTTACTGAGACATTGACTTGGCCCAATTTCGGCCCATAATTAGGTGCGAGGGCGATGTCTGGTAAACAGCAATAACAGAGCCTCCCTCGATCGCCGGTCTGCTCCCAGGTCGTCGGGCCCGCGGCCGACCGTTCTCTCTCTGTGTCTGTCTTCCGGAGGTACTGTGCGGAAAATCGCAGAGTAAGTTTGGTTCTTCAGCTATATAGTGTAGCGCACGTCGTTAGTAGTTCATCAGGTTCTTGTTCACGAAACTTCTACATGCGGCGCCTCATTCTATCGTTTAGCTCTATATGTATTGCAATCAATCTGTTTGATGAATTCTTCAATGATGATATCTGGTTGTTGAATGCATTAAGCTTCTCGCTGCTCTTGATATACTAGGTGACTGATAATTTGGATATGTTGAGCTTCTTTGATGGTTAATCTCAATCATGAAAAAATAAAATATATATATTAGTCTTGTTCATGCGTATAGGTGTGATTCACTCTTGCAGATTTTTCCATCAGCAGTAATGGGAGTGATAAAAGATGGCACCATCTCTGGATATCTACCAAGTGCCGAAACATTCGCTGTCCACTTCCCGGGATATCCGTCATCTCTGTCACGGGCTGTTGAGACTCTTGGTGGAAGTGAAGGAATTGTAAAGGTGTAAATATGAGTTGGTACAGTTATTTTTCAGTAAGCTGATGAGTCTATCAATCTAGATATTTCATATGGGAAATATTACCATTAGACGGTGACGAATGTTTGCAGGCTCGTAGTTCCAGTTCAAATCAATTGGAGCTGCGTTTCCGTCCAGAAGATCCTTATTGCCACCCCACATTTGGGGAGCTTCGTTGTTGTGAGAATACTTTTCTCCTAAAGATATCCAAAGGAAGCAAGAAGTCCCCTGATTCATTAACTACAAAAGTTCAGGCAGATGAGAGCAATCTGGGCACAAGGCAGCTAGGAAATCAATCTGCAACTGCTGCTTCCACTAGTGAGGAAGAGGATCAAACACATCTTTGTGCAGACATTGTCGCTCGGGTGCCTGAGGCATACCATTTTGAGGGTTAGGATCAAGTTCTTTATGTTGTACTTTTATACAATGTTGTCATTCCAATATTGGTTGCCTTGGCTGATTATCTCCGTTTTTAAATGAATGTTTTACTAGGTATGGTAGATTATCAGCATGTTGTTTCTGTTCATGCTGAAAATTCTCGAAGGAAAAAGAGAAGCTGGACAGAAGTTGAAGAGCGGCAGTTTGGTGAAAATCTTTGCTCTTGTGGATTTCCGAATTTTATTAGTACTGCAAGGCTTTTGCTAAACATTTTTGCATCGTCCCCTGCTAATGTTCAGAGAAGAGTGGCTTCATGGACATGGACAATGAAGATGTTATGCTGTTAGTGCCCCCTCTGTTTTCAAACAAAGATGTGCCTACAACTTTAGCGTAAGACTTTCTGGCTCGTTCTCCTCCCATTTAATTTTTTACGTGGCTCAAAAAATTTATTCTCTGGATTGTTTAGATGGGAATGAGGAGTTGCTAAACATCTTCTGATGTCTTATCAGTTCTATCTTATCTTTTTGGATCCTACATTTGCCTCTTATAATGCTACTTATATATATATATATATATATATATATTTCTTTTTTTTTTTCCCAGTATCATTTTTTATATTACATAACTGTCCAATTATGTGTGTCATGCTGTCGTTATTTCAGTTAGTGCTATACCTTAATGAGTTCTTGAGGAGGCTAGTATTGCATACATAGTTAAAAGATATGAAATTCCTAGATACAATAGATTAGGCATGAAGTAATTTGATTTTGTTGGTGATCTTTGATGTGGTTGCTCTACAGTTTGAGTCGACCGCCTGTCCCATCAAACTTGAAAATGAAACCAGATGGAACTATTGAAGACTCTTTTCAGGTATGTTCTGTTACTTTTAGATTAATTGAACAAATGTAATAAATAAATAAGCAAAATAATTAGAGACTACAAGGGGAATTTCCAGTGTCATTGCAATGATGGAACCAAGAAAAGAAACAACTAACTATCCTGTCAACGGTAAATGGCATCTTAACTGGTGAGAAACAATAAGTTTCAGTTTTGATGCTTTTAAACCCCCCTCAACGATCCAAACTCGATGAGCTTTTTCGGGGAGTTGATGATTGGGTGGTAGTGCTAATAATAGCTATCTGTTTATTATGTTGTCTGGTGGCTCAAAGCAATTCCATTGTCATTGGAATACCAATCAAAGCTGATGTCTGTATGGTAACCTTCATAAGGTGAAATCCTTAGGAATTATTAATTAGATGAATTTCTCAACGATGTATTGTAGAAATCTGTACTGCAAAATGCTTATGGCAATACAGGAAAGATGGAGGTTATGATGTTTTCCTATCAGTAGGTACCAAATTATAGTGGCTCCTCGTTTCTCGTTCCAAGTTTTATGAAAAAAAACCCTTGTCTATATTTAAATAGATAAGAGTACTGAAGATATATTTTCAGTCTCTCATTACTTTTTCTTTCCACCAAGTAACCTTCATAATTTGGCGTATTACCTCTGCAGAGTCTGCATTTAATTTCTTTGTTGTCTCAAGCAGGTGTTCACTGAGAAGAGTGTGGCGCTTGATTTCAGGATTAAAGATATCCTAAATTATTTACTTTACATACTGTCCACACATTTTCTATTGGCTATTTGCTTTATGTTCTTTAATATACCATTATCTTTTTCTGTTTTGCACTTAATCCCTTCACACAGATACCTAAGAAAGTAAATTGGGAGGAACGATTACCCCAAGGCTCAAATGAATGGGAGAGGCATAAGGCTATTTCTAAATTGTTCGATGAACGACCTATATGGCCCAAAAAGGCACTGATTGAACGCTTGCTTGACTTGGGATTAGACTATCCAGAGCTTGTACTTAAAAGGTGATCTATGCTGTGATTATTTTGAAATTGATCTTCCATTTCATTTGGGGGAGACCATATTTCCCTCTAGTAATTATATGTCACTACTTCTCATTAGATTTGCTTGATCTTCCAGGTTTCTGATCAACATAGCATACTACTTCAATAATGGGCCATTTCCCAAATTCTGGATTATCAAAGGATATGATCCTCGTGAAGATCCTGATTCCCGCATGTGTGACTTCTTTCTAACAGACTCGAATTATTTCTGCAGATGTATCTCTTTGTAGCTTCATTTTACTATTGTTACTATTGAAACAGAGCTTCTGATTTAATATGAATGAGAGATCTCTTCCATACAAGATCATTGATTCTTGGCTCTAGGTTGGGTTCGTTATATTATATAGCATGTTGATCTCATATGAAGGAAAGAAAGATATTCCTTCTTCTCTTCGTTATTCTGCATGTATTTTGTTTCCTCTTTTTTTTTTTTTTCAAGGACCTATATACAACCATGTCTGACCTTCTTCAGTCTTAACAGATACCAAGGAATTGATTTCCGAGTCCCACAACAGTTGCAAAGTTTTGACAATCGGGTGGCAACTAATGAGTGAGCTCTTCCTCTACTTCTCTATCTGTACATAGTGTTTGTGTGTTGCCTGTCCACGTAATTATAATAAGATTTGAATATAATGTCTATTCCATGTTGCAATTACAACATTTAGGGACTTGTATGAAAGGAGATAAGTCGTCGATGTGTGTTGTTTCTGTTCACAATCTAGGTTGAATTTTTGTTCTTTCTTGTTCATGCCATTTTATTATCCTCGTTTTCCCATCCTTGCTTACTTTTCAACTAGTAACACGATCCACTATTATTTTTCTTTACTCTTTTAAGGTTGAAACAACGGTGGGAAGATATATGCGCTTTTCGTGTTTTCCCTCACAAGTTCAATGTCATCCTGCAACTTTACGAACTTGCAGATGAATACATCCAGCACGAGATAAGAAATTCTCCCCCACAACAGACATGCACGGTGCGTCCTTTGTGTTTACTTGTCTTGAAATTTATCTTGTAACACTGTTTTTAACGATAATAGATAAATTGGTAAGCTAGAGATGAGTTTAGCCTTTGGGATTTAGGAATCTTTATATGCAACAGTTGAGCTTGAGGGGAAAAATTACAGTCACTTAACATGGTACGGCTGCACACTCACAGAATGTCTGATGGATGTTGTTGGTGTACCATGAAGTAAGGTTTTTGCTTTTAAGAGAATCTGGTGTTGTAACCGTCATGAAAAGTCGCTCCCTCATCTAAGGATTTTAATGTCTTTACTATAAAGTGCGGGCATTGCAAATTCATCACATCTTGTGTTGCTGAGTAATTTTTGGCGAGGCTATCGATAAGGTCAAAATTTACATCTATAATTAATGTGCTTGGAGATTTGGATCTAAATCTGGAAATTTTCAAGATACATGACACAAAATTGACATGATTTTGAAAACGTGGATCCAAATTGAGTTGCATTTTCTTTGTTACTAGATATTTTAATTGGGTTATTTATTTACTTTGCAGTTGAAATCAGGTTGGTTCACAGATCACATGCTAGATAGCTTCAGACAGCGTGCTTTGATCAGGTTCTTGTCGATATACCCTCGACCTGGTGTTGAAGGCCTATTGAAGCAAGCCTCGGAGCGCTTTGAAAAGTCGAAGAGGATGCGTTTTCTCGATAGTTCCTCCAAGCTCGAAAAGCAAAAAGACCAACAGCCCACCGAAGGTTTGTAGAAACCAGTGTTACAGTAATAATGTGAAACTATCTCTCATTTCTCCTTTTCCTCGTCACACTTCAACAAGATTATCTGGCTGCACATGTACAGCTAATTCGAGTTTAGATAATGAAGGGAGAAATGAGAATGCAGAGAAGAATGATGTTGAAGATACTGATGATGGTGATGAGGAAGAAGAGATTGAAGACAACGATGAAGAGGAAGTCGATGCATTTGATGCAGTTGATCCTGTGAGTTCATATTAATCCATCTCCTAATCTTGATAAAGGGCCATGTTTAAATTCCAGATTTACCCCTGATGTTTGTTTTTTTCAGTGCTCTCAGGCATTTGAGGAGGGCGATAACTCCTTGGAACCATACTGTATCCTCAAGTTATGTCAATATCTAAGCCCATTTATATGAGGCAACGATTCCTTCGAGTTCATTCCCGGACATAATGTTATAATGTTTACCTGTCTGCAAGTCTGCAATTTGAAGTTGTGTTTCCTATACAGTCGATAGACCCCGATATGGAGAACATATCTCGAACATATTTGCAGGATCTCTTTGGTAGCTTTCCATCTGCAGAAGGTCGTGCCGATGAAGTGCAGAATGAAGATGGGAGTGATGGTGAGTATCAGATATACGAGCAAGATAGCGAGGATAACTACTCCGACGATTATGAAGATTAGAATCATCGTGCTCGAGGTTATGCTTTCTTTTTTCTCTTTAGCTTGCGATTTTGTCCCGTTTCCAGGCTGGTTGGGGTAAATTAACTCTCTGTACATGTAAACTTTTGGAGTGGCTGATTTGTATAGGTTTTATGCAATGCAAGTCTCCTTGTCCCTCCCTCTTTCTCATACGGTTTCCTGAAAAGTGCGGCGACATTCCAAACTAGCTTCCGGTGCTATGTTTCATAACATTCCGTGATCTACGTAGAACATGTTTGTTGGACCTCGAGGTTATATACTCAAGAGAATATAACCTCGAGAAAGACCATACGAAGAATTACATGCTCAGAATGCCGAGAAAATTAAATTGAAAGAAGAAAAGGATATCACTACATTATGAATTTTAGACAACAAAACTACCCATTCAGGGAACAGTACTCACAGATAAACTATTTGAATAATGGAAAAAGAAATTAATTTATGAATTGGAATCAAGAAATTGGAGGCGATCATTTCCATTAAAGAAAGTCAATGCTTGTTCCCAGAGACGGCACTGTGGCCCTCCCCAGGGCTTGGGCCGGAGTTCTTAGTCGCTCCTAGTGTTTCCTTAAGCCTGTGCCCACCGCCACCCGGGCTGGGACCAGAGTTCTTAATGCCTCCTAGCGTTGTCGGGAGCCGATGCCCACCGCCACCAGGGCTTGGGCCCGACTTCTTGACTGCCCCGATGGACATCGACTCCAAGACGACCTCGAAACCTCTCACAACATCTCCATGAAACCTTAAAGAAGAAGAAGGAATCGAAGAAGAATGAGATCCTTCATTCAACGGCCTCCCCCATGTCGCAGAGATCAATAAGAAGGCAAAGAGAAGGAACTGGATGACGACCGCCTTATTTACTACTCGTGTTAGCCTCATGTTTACCGGTTGCTCTTGAATACGTGATCGACGAGGTTTAATGGGGGCTTTAGCAAAAGGAGACCAGCTTTTCGAGTGTGAGTGTGTCGATTTGGAGAAGTTAATGATGGTTCAGAGTGTGCTTGGAGAAGCTGATGATGGTGTTTGGCTTCTATTTATAAGGTGAGGATATGGAGGGGGGGAGGCTAATTGTTTGACTTTTAGGGAAACTTTGAAGTGTGGCAATTTGATTTCAGTAGCCCATGTGGGGTTTTGAACTCTTGGGGTGCCGCCCCCCAAGGGTTTTTCTTTCTCATCTTCATTCCTATTGCCTTATACAATTACAACATGCATGCCAATGGAACTATCCTGGCAAGTTCCTCATGAGGAACTAATGAAGTTGATTCGTCGACCGTTGCAGTCAATATTGAAGAACGTTGAATACAAGATGTTGATCGGTGTCGGCGCGCTGGTCATCGTGTTGTTGGTGTTTGTGTATATTCGTGAAACTAATGGTTTATATTGTAATATGATCGTATGATGAGTCCTACATGGTGCTATATTTTGCCCTTTTAGGTTTGGTCTTGAAATCCAATGTCGGCCAAAAGATAATCTGAGTCAAGTACCGCTAGAAAGATGCACTTCTCCCATTATGGTTCTTCTAATTCGGACTGCTAATTATTGGATAAATCATTCTATGTACGTACAATGAACTATTTATTTCATTCGAGAGAGATGGATATATATATATATATATATATATATGGACAGAGAGACATACATACTCAAATAATCGTGGGTAAATTCTCTGTACCGTTTAGCCGTCCCGTCGATATCCATCACATTCAGATTTGACGTCAAGAATATTGGGCGTGGTGGGTCTTAAAACGGAAAATATTCCCTCTCATTAACTGATCACGCTGACCATGTCATAGGAATTAAGGTCGTGTCTCATGATTGTGACAACCTTAACATACATACATATATATATATATATATATATATATAGATTTTGACTATGGAGGTACTTGATTGATCTAGGAATTAAATTGACCTGCAATATATAACTAGCAAGCTTGGCTAGCAAGTTAGTTAATTTCTTGCAACCTTAGGAAACGTATGCCACGTGCTGACCATTTCGATCACCAAGTTTGGGTCTGTTAGGTGAATTTGCAGCCTACGAAATAGGGCAAATCCATCCATCGTTATCCTAGTCTTTCAGGAAAGTCATCAATTGATCACTTCATATCTTCTTTTTTTTTTTTTTTTGCCCTTTTGCACATTGGGAATTTGAGATCGCAACCCGCCAGATCGATATCATTTGTTGGTGCAGACCAGGTACTGTGTTTCGATACTAAATATGTACATAAAATAAGACAAGTACATTTCAGGTGGTTAAAGAAACATCCATTCAACCAACGTGGTTTGGTGCAAGCGGTTCGATGATTATTCTCCTCAAGATCTATGATTCGAATCTTGTGAATTGAGAAAATCTATATGGGGAGAGTTTTACTCATTAGTGGGCCGATCCGACTCGACTAGATTAATCGAGATCCATTGGGCTTCCGGATAACATGGCACACGCCGAAAAAAAAAAATCCTTTCCGTCTAGGAAGAAGATACATAAGCAATCGATTAACGAAAGTGACTTGTGCCAAGAAAAAGGAGTGGGAAACGATCAGTTAAGATCACTAAGTGATGAAGACTTTGCCAAGTACAGTCGAAATCAATCCGATAGAATGACATTCAACAAGATAAAAAGTCCTAAATCGGCTCGATCGACCTGTAACAAGTTCTGGTTCAAAATATATATAATAAAGGGTACGCATGGGGAAGGATTTTATGGCGTCTTCGAATTCATTGTAGTATGCATGTACAAGGGGAATTGTTCTAAATAACTTTGTTGCTATTATTATTATTATTTTATTTTAAAAAAATTGTTTGACCTTTCTAGACTTAATTAGCAAACGAGTGATAAAATTTATATTATTATTTATAATTTTTATATATGTTGAAAATGAAATGCTCCAAACTAAGATTGACCACTGGAATTGATACATCCTGGATCTTTTTCTTGGACTTAGGCAGATCAAAAAACCTTTTTTTTTTAATCTTTTTTTTAATTGCGTAAAGGTATTAGACCACCGACGTATGGAATTGATTGGCACAATATTCCTCCTTCTCCGCCGCCCCCTCCATTGCAACCAATACCAATTCACTTTTATCTCTATGAAAAATTATAATGCTATTAAAGTTTCACCTTTTTATGTAACAAACACATCGAAAGAGAGGACAAATTAGAAGATGACTCAAGATCAGAGGCTAGCTATACCTGGTGCACTTATTTGAAGTCATTCAAACTCGTGCGATGATGGTTCCCTGTCGACCACTAGTAATTAATGACAAATATCGAGATGACTGGAGTGTTGTACAGGCGTGAAGGATGTTGGATTTTTGTAAGCATTTTTTTTATGAGTGAATGTACCAACACTTTAAAAAAAAAATCAAAAGGTTCTAATTTTGATTCTTTTTTTTTTTCATTGCACCACCCGTGTCTTCTGTTAGGGTTCATGGGTTTTAAAACCCTTCTAGGATATTGCTTGGTTCTTCTCATAATCAATCTAAAAATTCTCCAAATACAAAAATTCTACTGAAACTGAAATGAGTTGTAATTTATCTACTTTCAATGACCATTTAATATCTGCGAGTACTAAGAGAATTCTAAGGCACACCTTTTAAAACGATTTAGCATTTTTTTACCTTGGATAGTAAAGAAAAATGGAAAAGAAAGTCACATGAAAATGGGGCGACAACCTGAGCCACTGGATCGCAATTTCTTTTTATTTGGAGTATTTAAAGGGGGGTCAAGGTCTCTGGCTCTCCGTTGGTTCGTGGGAAACAGCCAAGGCCTGTTAAATAAGACAACGATTATAGGTGAATTATTTTGGTCACCGGTCTCCACTTCATTTCTATATCTACCTGCAGAAATTATGGACTTTTATATTTCGCTTCTACTCTCTTTCTGTTATATAAAAGGGTAAAAGGGAAAAAAAAAAAAAACAGGAGAAAAATTCATCCACCACATTTTGCTCTTCCATTTAGTAGATGGTTTCACGTGGTTCAACACCTTTCTCCTAAAATAAAATTTCATATTTAAATCTGTTAAATAAAAAAAATTTATGATTGGAGCCTTTACCTCAACTAATGGGCCAACCCAGTTTGAATATGAATTAGTCTTCAAATATCAGGCGGTACAAACTGAAAAGAGATTTCCAATAGTGTAATATTGATTATCATAGTCGTGTTACATGCACTCGACAAACATTGAGATTGTGAGGTGTCGCAACGTCTAATATCTAAAAATTAGTTAACCTCTACCCAAAAAAATAGTTAACCGGCTTAAATACGACGTTGTTTATTTATTTATTCACTAATATGCCTTCACACGAGTGGGCTGGAATAGTTTTATTTTAAAGTCCATCGTGTGAAGTTAATTAAATGAGAGGCATATCCGTGCGGGCAACTCGGAACCGCTGCTCTAATATTAATGCCGTTGACAGATAAAAGGAATTGAAAGTAGAAAATTGTCGAAGAGAAGAATTGTTGATTTCGTTCAATTCATCAAAGGATTGTAAGAGTATACATATAATATAGGGTAAATTGCACCGGTGGTCTAAAAAATTTTACAAATATTTCAATATGGTATAAAATGTTTTTTTTGCTACTTAATGGTACAAAATGTTTTGAAGTTGTTTCAGTATAATACAAACCGTCATCTCGCCATTGACGCCGTCAAACCGACGCTGATTGTGCAAAATTAGTTTTTGTGGGACATTAAATGATGGTGCAAAATGTTTTGAAATTGTAACTTAATAGTATAAAATGTTTTACGTAAGTTACATAATGGTACAAAATTTACAGATTTTGTAAAGGACGGCTTGACGGCGTCAATGGCGAGATGACGGTTCGTACTATACTGAAACAACTTCAAAACATTTTGTACCATCAAGTAGCAAAAAAAAAACTTTTTGTACCATATTGAAATATTTGTAAAACTTTTTGGATTACCGGTGCAATTTACCCTATAATACAATATATATAAAACTAATGATAGATTACAGAGATATTGTCCTCGCTAAATTAAGAAAATCAAAATCTAATAAAGAAGCCAAAAGAACTATTTGAAAATACAATCGTCATCTTCAAAAGAGGATATAACGCAGTGGCGTACGCCCTCGCTTCCTAATTTAAAAATCGCAAGTTTAATACTTAATTGAACTACACGTACCATGATTATTTAGGATTTATCTTTCATTGTACTATGCTTTGATCTTGTTTGAGCTCCAAAAGCAAAGTGAGTTGGGATGTGTAGATTAGATTGACCAAACGAATCTAATATGATGTGTTGACTGTTTGGGATAAAGTGGAGGCCCCGTTAAGTGCTACTAACTGTTCATGCATTCTCGCATGTCATATTCATAAACTTTGCCAAATTAATTGTATACCTCCTTGAACGTGGGAGCTTCTATGAAAAATATGGGTTGTTACCTAACTTTTACGAAGACTCTTTTGTGTATACATTATCGGATAAGGATGGATCCCGGATTTCGATCAAGGGGTGAGTTCTTTGAAAAGACAAATAAGATGGTAATTTTTTTGAATGAGAGAGGAAACAAATATAAAATTTTTTATTAAAATTAAACAATAATATTAAAATTTTAATATAGCATCAAAATTTTGAGGAGGATAGTTGACCTCCTCAGTCCATCTCTGATTATATACGTGAAACTACTTACATAGGAAAACGAATTTTTAATCCACGCTTAAATGAAAATTTCACCGCTTCATTGTTACCGGCTGATGGTTTGTGTATGTGCATATCCATGCTTTTATATAAATGTCAATTAATTTAGTGGCGGCATTAATTTATTAAGTATAATTGATTTTTGTTTTCAATTATAAAAGTGATATATGGATCTGAAATAGACGTAAAAAGTTTAATAAAAGAATATAGATAATCTGATCATGAGAATCAAACATAAAATCTCTAGATTATCAGACAGGACGACATGCCTAACTTCACTATACCATCATTCTCATTCATAATCCATATATCGATTATTTTAGTAGAGTCAAACTATTTCTTAAACATGAAATAATAATGAATGCGCGTGTGCTGCTTTCAAAAAAAATGCATGCTCCTGTTAGAACTTGAAAGTACATATGAACTGTACTGGATGATTGGCATATGTACATGTGCATACATACATGCGGGCCTAACTTCTTAATTTGTTGCTACCAAGAACTAATAATTAAACAGGGAGTCGTTGGTCGGTCGTACCTCGTTATCCCAAAGCAGATTTCTTACTTGAACTAGTCATTCTATTAATGGAGCATTGCATTCAAAGACTAATATGATATATCAGTTCGTATTTAATTTTAAGCTGAATTTGCAAGGAAAGATCACATCGGTCCTATATCGAGAATACTCAGCTCGTCCATGGCTACTATATGGTAATTAATTTAAAAATCTCCCGGTACCGATTTTACAAGTAAATTAGCCTGTGTCCTATCCAAATATCGATATATATCTATACGACGTGCATGGTAGCATATATTTCCAGCTTTCTTAATTCTTTTGGTCTTTACTTTTAAGTATAGCATACCTAGCTTCTAATTAGTTATAGTCTTACGTTGATTTTGTTTGTCCTAAAATTCAGAAAACCATATTATTTGATTTCTTCACATAAATGTTTTTTTTTTTGGTGAATACATAAATATTGTATTTTTTGTTTAGGCAAAAACAATCAATAAATGCCCATTTCCATCTAAGAGATGCAAAACTGCGGAAGAGCCACATTTTGCTGGAGAAGGTTGCTTGTAAATTAAAGTTGTACATTTAAGGCTCGTATATATCATATGCAGACCTCGTAATCTGTGCCACGAGTTAATTAAGATATATGAAGGACTTAGAACATCTGTGCAAGTTACGGGAAAAAAACAATAAAAAAAATCGACATAAGGTTACACCTAGAAGTTAGGTCCATCACGATGACAGTGAATTTTCATGACCAAGATAATATTACCTGCTTACTTATCGTGTGGATGAAGAAAATGTTTTGTGAATTGGACGAGTTCTCTCTCTCAACCTCAAACAGGAGATAGCATTGTGGGTCGAGCTTTAACTTTATTGTCCGAATAAATATACGGTGGACAAACAATGCTTTATAATTTAATTCGAATATATATATAAATACATAAATAGAATAATATATATGTATTTCTTTGTGTATGTGAGTGTGTGTTAAAGGTCGAGATTGAGCATCCCAAGAGCACTGAGTATGCCTTAAAACCCTCTCAGTTGTAGCCATGACTAGCCAAAATTTTGTGTTCCGAATTCATTTAGTCATTTAAACTAAAACTAATTATTAGAAAATTAAGAGCTATTTGCAACCATATACTACTTTTCAGTGAAAGTGACCGACGACCACCATAGCTAGCTGGCTCCTATTTTGCGATTATAAGGGCTTAGGTTATCGGATCCGCCTAATATATGGCAATTGATAACTTAATTATAAAATAACACAAAAAATTCTATCACGATAATCAAACTTAGAACCTTTAAATTATAATCAAGTGAAAACGCGAGTCATTACACTGCACCCATTTTCCTCAGGTAGCTCCTTTGACTTGAAGTACATACAAATATGCATGTATGTATTGATTGGTTGCACCGATTTGATTGGTCCTCTGAAGATCTTGTGATACCACATAGCTTCGTGCTTTCGTGATACTATAAACTAGCAAAGTGGCCCGCGTGATGCCGCGGATATCCAAAAAAGATCTCAGTCAACATTATTTTTATATGATAAAAGTGCAAGAAATGATATTAAAAATATTGAAAAGTATAAAATATTAACAAGTTAATATCGCGTGACTTATTTTAAAATTAATATAACACTCTAAATTCAAAATTATTGTAATTTAATAAATAGATATAGGTGGTAAAAAAATGAGAAACTTCATTAGATAATATGATAAGAAAGTAATAAAATGCAAAAGTTTATATGAAATATTACATATAGAGGCATAATTAATTTTACAAAAAAAAAATATTTTCATTTTTGGTAGTAATGAAATTTCGGCACTTATCCAAAAAAATTAATATGGTAATTCATGCTTTGTAGATATAACTATATCATATCTATTTGAATTACACATAGATTTGCTATTATATTTATTAGCATATAATTCTACTTAATTCCTTTGCATTAGTTATCTCATATTTTTTTGATATGTTACTATCATAACTTGTCCTTACTGCAATATATTTCATTTGATCCCGCTACCTTTTTACACAAATATTGTGCCAGAATATACTCAAATATTATAAATTTTTTTTATTTTTTTCGTAAAATTATGACGATTCTTTTATTTAGTAGTAAAAAGCAAAAAATATATAGGGTGCATTATAGCATTTGAAAATATGCACCATATTATAATAATACAATAAACCTATAAATATGAAACGTTATAATTATTATAATTTTTATTAATTACAAATTTAATTGAAAACTCATCATTGAGAACTCCATTAGTTGCAAGTGATCTTCAAAATTCATTTAAAGCATCTCGCGACCACGACAAACCGAAACGATGATTGTCAATAGATGGAGTAACCTTGCATTTCACCCAAAATTGTTAGCAACTTAAAATAAAAATTTTATTTTGGTAAATAAATGGAGATTAGGAACTTGATAATGCGGCCGGGCTAGCCCAAGGCTATTATCGCCTCCGCCAGAGTGCCATGAGCACCTGACTCTTATCTTCTTGGTGACCATGAACACTGCTGCAGCCAGGGGCGGAGCCATTAAGGCTCCAGGGGAGGCAATTGCCCCCCCTGACTTTTCCATTTCTTAAAAATTTTACATACAAATTTGTAAAAATTTCAACTTTTGTCCCTAAAAAAAATCAATGCCCCCCTGAATTATTTTATTATTTGACGTTTGCCCCAAAACTTTTAATTCCCCCCCCCCCCCCGAACTTTATTTTTGGCTCCGCCCCTGGCTGCAGCAATGAGTTTGTATGGGTATTCAGAATCGACCTGAGCAGTGTTCTCACCGGAGTTCAATCGTGTAGCCAATCATGGTCACAGATAGCATTAAAGAGGTTGCTGCAAAGGCTATATATCTGCACTGGCAACGTTGCCCTTGTGCAGTTGGCAGAGAGCATACAGTTCATATAAATTCCTCATACATAAGCCAATAGTTCATATATTTTCACTGATTTTTTTTCTAGTTGGTAAAACATAGCCTGGGAATATGAACAAATTATTAATATTGATAAAGCAATATTCATAGTAGGAAAGTTCTTATATCGATCCTTGTTGTAGCTCTATTGTGATAATTAACAATGTTATTGAGATTACGCATGTGAATTCCAAACCGAAATAGTTACATATACGCACGGTCTATGCGGAAGTATTATTCATCGTTATATGAATTCTCTTCATCATATTCAAATTCACCTATGCGTGTGGTACTCGTACACTTACAAGAGGGATAAAAAGGAGAAAAGAAAAGGAAATTAAAAATAAAAAAAAAATCCCCCCACGAGAAGAGAGCTCCTAACAAGAAAAGTAAGCCCATTGATGGGACAAAATTCATAGGAACGAACTTCCTTACATGGCTTGTCTTACGCAGCATCACTGCCTATATATGTGTGTGTGTGTATAAGTTCACATTCTATTAATTAGTTTCCCTATACCAAAACGGAGAAAATGCCTATAATAGGAGGACGACTCTCTCTCTCTTCAGCAACTACTCTTCTTCTGTCTTTCCTACTTCTAATGGTCATTCTCTTCTGCAATGGCTCAACCGAAGCTCGGATGCTGAATGCCGCTGCAAACACACCAAGCGTGTCTCTCAGGAACGGGGATTCAATTATCACAGAGAAACTTCATTTCAGGAGCTCCATTAAACACTCGGGACCAAGTCCGAGCGGTCCAGGACACAAGTTCAAGAACTTCAGGACTATCGGGCGGACTAAGAGGTCAGGGCCGAGCCCCGGTGTGGGACACTGATTAAATCACCTAGTTTTTCTTTTTTGGATGAATAATAATTTGTTTGGTGTTTTGAGACACATGTTTCCTGCATTAACTTATAACATACATACAGTTGACAGTTCATTACACTTATAACCCTAGTTTGATACATTGATCACATATAAATGCAGGGTGCATGAAATTTCTGACACACTTTTGTACTATTGAATCGCTATATATGGCTGTGTCTAAGTATATCTTGGAGCTGACCAGTTTGTGTATTTTTGTGGCCCATTTTCAGAGGTCGCGATGAATAATGTCAGTGTTTATTGCAATCTTTTCGTTTATTAAATGACAGATAATTATCCAAGTTCCTGCATATATATGATTTATTATCCGGCATGCAAGTAAGACGGTAACCTGGCCTGATGCTTTCCGGAGCATCGTTGGAGATGCGTTAGGCACAGGTTTTACGACGAAGTTCCTAGGAAATTAAGCGCCGCGTTCATGAAAGGGATACACATAGATTTGGCATCCCGAAGATTTTGGAAAGCCCCGTTTGCTGTGGCGATGCTTATACATGCATGTCATATATATGTGCTTCAAGCTCGCATGTTCGATTAGAAATACATTCGGATGATAATTTTGTGATCGATTCCCTTCGTAAGACAGATACGCATGTTTCGGAACATCACGTCCGAATTCGGAGCGACAATTTTTTTTTTTTTTCCAAAAGGCTATACGGAAGTTAGGCAATTGAAAAGACAAACTTCCGTTGGGTGCTTTTCTGAAATTGGTCAAGAATTGTGAGGCAGTGCGGCTGAGACCAGCAGCTGGAAGTGGATTTAAGAAAAGAAACTCATCTGACATCGACCCTTGAAACAAGACAGCTTGTCACATCTATTTTGATCATATGTATAGGCAGACTTCCTGATTATACGCTATCCATATGCGATGCTGAATCATCCGAATGTATTAGTTATCACAAGCAAGTAAATATTATTTAAAAAAAAAAAAGACTTCATCCTAAGAATTCCTATCCGATTGGCCAATTTGCCCATCCTTAATTAATAATGAACAGGACTCTGTGACCTAAGCATTTTTTTTTTTTTTGGTAAATATATGTTTTCTTCTTAGCTTCCGCCGAACGAGGATTATGAACTACGAGCAGGCCCAAGTACTGGGCTAGCAAAGAGAAAGTTGGGTAGGCCCAGACTTACTGTAGGCTTTCAGATGCATGCAATCCAATACTGACTCCCACGGTACAGTAGCATGCATATATGAAATGTTATACCTGCTGACAGAGTTGATCAGGTAAACAGAATCAATCACAATTCGAATTCTAAATGGGACGATGTACACACATGCTTTTAATGGGATTTATTATAGAGTCAGTGTGTATATTGTTTACAAACTCAGAGGCCGAGCACAATTGCTGTGAGCACGTAAAGTACGGTTACCAAGGCCGAATGGTTCGTTTTCCTGACTGAAACCCAACTCAATAGCAGTCCATGGAAAGGTTGTTCAGTGATGCCTTGGAAACTCGACACCGCCGTATACTTGCATGATAATGTTTGAGATCCTCAAATTTGTAAAGTAATTTTTTGAGTAAATTTCCACGATGCCCCCTATAGCTTGTGAAATGACCGGCGACGCCCCTCTTTTCAAAAATTAACCACACACTATACCTCTTTTCGCTGATGTAGTACCAAGAGAACATTCACTTTGCCACGTGGATCTCATGTCACGGAACAGCACAAACCAATCCGTTATCCAATTTCTTTACCTGAACCAAACTCTGACACAATTTAAGAACAAACAGTAGAAATCAACGAAAGAAAGGATGGTGTGCGACTAATTTTAAAATGAGGGGGTGTCACTTGTCATTTTACAAATTATAGGAGGGTCGTCGAAATTTACCCTAATTTTTTGGTGAAAATTATGAGCATATTCAGATTAAAACTGATGAGAATAATTCAATTCGAATACCAGTTTGATCTTGACCACGAGACGAATTTATCAAAATAATTTTATAAGGATAATCTTTTATATCATCCTAGGCCGAACCATACATATACATACATACATACATATATATATATATATATAAACAAATTGAGCATAATGAAATGAAGAAATTTATATACACGTATCTATGTATATATACACGTATGTATGTTTATATATATCCTTGACAGGGTTTTGCACTCAACATTCTCTGATGAAGGAGGAGAAAGTCAAAATTAGCAAATTATGGCTCGATCGGTGTTCGCTGTATGATCATTGGAATTGGTATAATTAATCTGCCTGACGATGACTTAAATCAATATCCCAATTATAAGGGACAAACTGACTGGTGAATTATATATTACTCCAATTCCAATATTCAGGTTCTCATGGTCTGTTTTCTTGCCTTATGGGAACGCTGGTGATGATGGAGTTGGTTGGTGGCCGTTATATATAAATAAATTTATATATATATATATATATATTCCCCAAGTAATTAAAATCTTTCAAATTCAAGAAGTCTTCGGTTTAATTTCCCATCTTCCTCGGACTAATTTGTTCAGAAAGGACATGAAACCTCGAGAATGAGACTCCACCACCCCAGTGACCAAGCGAGCTTCAGCCTTCCGACCCGAACAAACTCCTCGTGATTCAGCTAAAATTGATGTCGCAATCTCGACTTTGTGCGTAAAGCCATGTATGTACTAACGCATAAAACCTACTGCCCTGAAATTAAGGAACTTATTTTGTTCTTTTCTTTATTGGGCAAGAACCCCTTGTTTGCTCCTAATGAGAGGAGATCATTTATAAATTGGCATGAAGCGTGCATGGATCTTAAAAAATACTTAGGATATGAATTTTCGGTTACAAAGGAGGCATATGAGTCTAGTATATTGAGATAAAATTTATAAATATATAATAAATGGGTACAATTAGTTTCACTGAGTATCGAATCTGAGATCTCTTGGTCATCAGGAGCCTCATCGAGTTGGTTCTTTTTTCGGTTATAAAGGAGGTCCAAAGCCTAATACAATGAAAAATAAATTTTAAATAACTAATAAATGGACACAGATAGTTCCACTAAGTATCGAACCTGCGACCTCTAAATCAATGGGCGAGAGCATACATCACTATGCTACACTTTTTTTTTTTATGAATTGGTTCTTTTTTGTTTTTGGTGAATGTAACGGTTTACCAAACCCGTGATAGCGACTAAAGCGCGCCAGACTGGTCCGTTAGTAAGGCAGATATCATCCAATTAGCATATGGGGTTATGTTTGTGTCAATATATCTTACTTAGGCTTCTGCAGAATATGCGAAACCAATATATAAAACTTAAAGAGAGATAAGAACTAACTCATTGACCTAATCTCCTTCTCCCCTCCAGCTTGTTTGGCAATATCTAAAATATAATTCCTCACAAAAATAATATCTGAAGGAAAATGGAATAACACGTTAGGGCATGTAATATATCGCCAAGCAATCAGCATCTTCTGGTCCAAACGCGCCCTCACCTACCGCAGCCCCTAATAATATATAGACATACATAAGATACAGACATACGTATGTATGTATGTATGTGTGGTGTGTGTGTGTCCATTCTATAGGACATTGATGAGGGGTCACGATCACGTCCAACTTTTGCGAATCGTATACTGTTTACATTATATCAGACAAGTATTATATATAGCCCCATATATACATCCCCACAATGTAAACTCCGACCACACGTGATGAATTTCGGCTTATTCAGTAGAGAAACACATCCACGACATGTCCTTGTCTAAGCTAGTTTGTGGTTGCGATTCACCATGCATGTTATATATATATATATATATGCTTAAATATGTGCCATCCATCCTTCAACCCGGAAAACTTCTAAAAGAAACCACGTATAGATGAACATGCTATTGAGTCGTGACAGCTCATCTCAATATAGACATTCTTAATTAAGGGATCAGTCAACTCTCTTGTTGTTCATTTCCATATGTATATGTGTATGTATGATTCCATTTTCCTTTCCTGTCAAGTGTATATATATATAAGACCATATTCAGTTCCTTGATTCTCCATCCATTACATCTCTCTCTCTCTCTCTCTCTCTCTCTCTCTCTCTCTATTATCCCCTCTCTCTGAATATCTCTATAGTGAAGAAATTATGGGAAGCCTTGAAGTTGAGAGAACAACAATAGGTTGGGCTGCATCTGACCCATCTGCTGTTCTCTCCCCTTATACTTACACCCTCAGGTAAATTAATTAATTCAGATATAATTTAACTTCATCATAATTAATCTGGTCCCGTATAATTATTCCTTTGATCAACTAGATAGAGAAGCTGCATCAATTTGGAATCATGCATGGCAGTTATGTATGTATATGAACTTAACCCGTACATGTCGAGTTTAATTATTTTTCATATTGATTGATCATACTTAAATTAATTCCATGCAATACACATCGCAGGAACACGGGGCCGGACGATGTGTACATCAAAGTGATATACTGTGGAGTATGCCACACTGATCTTCACCAGGCCAAGAATGACCTCGGCATGTCGAACTACCCCATGGTTCCTGGGTACGAAAATCCTTCATTAACTATAACATCTTTCCTCGTATATGTATTTATTGTTTTAATGATTTCTGTTCCTTATTTTCCATGGAAGAATATGGAGAGAAAAGATGTCACCTTAATACCTCAGCCAAGAAAACCGACTTGAGATGGTTCGCGACACGAAACTGACGGTCTAGTTTGTCTCTGGTGTCTTACTGCAGCCACGAAGTGGTGGGTCAGGTGCTGGAAGTGGGATCGGAGGTGACCAAGTTCCGGGTCGGGGACTGTGTTGGGGTCGGGATAGTGGTTGGGAGTTGCCAGAACTGCGCGACGTGCATATCGGAGAAGGAGCAGTACTGTAACAAGAAGATTTGGAACTACAACGACGTGTACACGGATGGGAAGCCTACGCAAGGTGGATTTGCTCGTGAAATGATCGTCAATTCCAAGTAAGTCGAAAAATGGATAGTTCTGTATATATGTTTAAGATTGAACATGATTAATCATTCTCTGCCTCGCAGGTTTGCGGTGAAGATCCCAGAAGGGATGGCAGCTGAGCAGGTGGCGCCGCTTCTTTGTGCCGGTGTTACGGTCTACAGCCCCCTGACCCACTTTGGCCTTGCCAGGCCTGGACTTAGAGGAGGGGTTCTAGGACTCGGAGGAGTAGGCCACATGGGGGTGAAGATCGCCAAAGCCATGGGCCACACCGTGACGGTGATAAGCTCGTCCAACAAGAAGAAGGAGGAGGCTCTGGACCACCTGGGAGCCGACGAGTTCCTGGTCAGCTCGGACGAGGAGGCAATGAAGGCAGCAGCCGACTCCCTTGACTATATCATCGACACCGTCCCTGTCTTCCACCCTCTCGAGCCCTACCTCTCGCTGTTGAAGCTTGATGGGAAGTTGATCCTGATGGGTGTAATCAATACTCCTCTCCAGTTTGTCACTCCAATGGTCATGCTCGGTGAGCTATCGATATATTTAATCCGATCAAGTTTCATCGTAAACAAGATACGCAAAGCTTTAATCACAATGTCCTTCATGTCGATAATGTGCAAATTTGCCTAGGGAGGAAGACGATCACAGGGAGCTTCATAGGGAGCGTTAAGGAAACAGAGGAAATGCTGGAATTCTGCAAGGACAGGGGATTGACCTCTCAGATCGAAGTGATCAAGATGGACTATATCAACAAAGCCTTCGAGAGGCTCGAGAAGAATGACGTCAGGTACAGGTTCGTCGTGGATGTTGCCGGAAGCAAGTTTGATGAGTGATTAAGCACATAAGAACATGGAAGGAAAAGGAAGAATGGAAAAATCCATTGGCTGTTTGGATTCAATTTGTATTCTTGGCTTTTAAGTTAAGCATTGTGTTATTACTTGCTTTTGGATTGTCTGCCCATGTTTCGATTGTGCACAAAGGGACATGTTTGTCTGTACTAAAAGCAATCTGAAGATATGTCTAATTTGTTTCTACGGGACATATAGCCTACCTTCAATTTCTCTTCCTTGATTTCGCTCTCCAAAAATACTTGATGATGCTCTCGTCGTCGATGCTAGCAACGGTCTTTCACCCGTTTCCGGAACGGTTATTTTGCCTGCTGCACTAACTAGCATGATTGGGATTCACAGGGGTAAAACCTCATGAACCTAGTGAAGCTTCCATTCAGCAGCACACAACGCATTCTATTCCAGGGGCAGATCATCGATATTGGATGTACCGTTAAGTTGTGCCAAGTCATTTTTGAGTTATCCAACCCAAATTCTACATGCCTCCATCCATTCTTTTCCTTCGAAGCAAGCGGGACTTTGATTTGTACTATATGCATGTGATAGTTACGGTTACAAGGCAAAGATATGGTAGTTATCTTACAAGGCAAGATTGTTCATTCAGACCCTTCCCGAAGAATTGGAAGGAGCATATCAACTATCGGTTCACTATACAATTCTACATAAAATGAGAGAGGGAGAAGAGATTGCTTAGCAACTATCAAAAGGTTCTTTCTACCCCAACCCAGAATGAATTTGTATCTCAAACTTAGGGGCTAAAGGAAAATTGAAGAGACAAAGCCTACCAAAGCAAACTACAAGTGGCCGATTTTAACATTGACAATCCAAAGTCTCTCATTCCAAATGCCCGACATAACTCTGAAGCGTCTTTTTGTGTACTGAAAGCTGGAGTACCAGTGAGCCAAAAATTCGGGCGGTCCATGTGTCAGCCTCAGCAGATTATAGTCGGTGGCTAAAGTACATGTTCATGAAGTATCTCGAAGGGTTGAAGCCACTCAAAATTACTGCACCATAAATGAGAAAAGACACTGTCAGTATGGAGAGAACGAAAAGCACGAACAGCATCCTTGTGAAGCGACACTTATGTAGGCAGCTTAATGAATGAACTACTTACAAATAGGAGAAAGGACAATAACAACCCCAATTGGGTAGAGAAAGAAAGTCGTCCTCTCCAGAAAGGGAAGCACTGCAGCAAGACAGGTAAGAGGATCTCATTATGCACCATACAGTATAATATGAGAAAGAGAGAGAGATCGATCTTTAAGCTTATTCTTACCATCATAGCCTAAAAAGTTGAGATAGTGGTAGTAAGATGCAGCAACCATGAAAAGTATATTTGACAGCAGCACGGGAATGAAGCCATGGGCTACCAGAAGAGGAGATACAAAATAATGAATCACTGCCAACACAGACACTGAGCATCAGCACACAAGCATTAGGCAGAACCTTATGAGTCCAATGTGCATGGATTTGAATAAATTACCATAAAGTAACACAAACACCGGGAAGAAAGAGTTGCAGTGCACATCAAATGCATACAGCCTACAGAGAGAGGGAACAAAAAGATAAGAAATGTGGCCATGAAAGTCGTGTTCAAATTGGTTACTCTAGATAGTCAACCTTATCTTAGCAATTTGATGATTTGATCAACAACTCAATTTTGCTAAAAAAGAACTTTGAAATGTACGAGTATCCAGAAGAAAGCAGATTTCAACACTTGCCATTCGACCCGTTGCTCAACAGCATAACTACTTGGAACCTCTTCCCGGAGGTAACTGTTCGTGAGAAACCTGCAAAGAACAGTTTTAGGAGTAGAAGTCAACGAAAGCCAGATACAGCACTCAGCAAATACTCGACAGCTCCCTCATAACAAAGCTAGACACAGCACTCAGCAACTACTCGACGGCTCACTCTTCACAAAGACTAGATCACTTGAGGGGTATTACTTATTCTAAAAAGAAAGCTAACACTAAACACAGAGCAAGAAATAACACAGTAATGGCAAAGAAAAGGCTCTTACCAACATAAAGTGGCCAGTAGCACCGCAGCTAATAGAAAATGGAAAACTAATACCGAGAAGGTCACATAAACAGCGTGTGCAGCACTATGGTCATAACTGACAGAAAGAAATATAATAAATAGATCAGCACATAAGGATGCAGCAATGCCCATATATAACGATTGTATTTTGTAGCTTGAAAATAGAGGCAAGAAGAAGAGGAAAATGGATCCTTCAATCCCTCTTCTTGTTTGAACTGAACTAAAGAGAAACCTCTTATTTTCGTTAAATACAGCAGGCACTAAGATA
Organism: Punica granatum; assembly: GCF_007655135.1. Classification (NCBI taxonomy): domain Eukaryota; kingdom Viridiplantae; phylum Streptophyta; class Magnoliopsida; order Myrtales; family Lythraceae; genus Punica; species Punica granatum. The sequence goes on along the minus strand of NC_045128.1, from coordinate 38,006,237 downwards.
CTTACGCAGCACAATAAGCTAATGTTGCAACTGCCAAAAGAAAGCTGCAGATCACCACAAAAGCAGGATCATCACGTGCCCACTGATTTTTAGTTTCTGCAATTAGAAGCAGCAGCAAGAGAAATCAATCAACAACTTCTCAAATATGAGAACCAACTGGAAAATTCTGTCATCAGAAAGCCCAAAAAATGCACTTATGAACTGAAAGGACTCCATTCCTAGTTTATGGTCTGCTTTAAGCCATCCATACACTCAGAGTACATAACTTTTTCTCCGGTATCATTTCACAAAAAGTTTTAGAGAAGAGGAAATCACAGAGAACTTGTAATAATGGTACAAGAGTATGCTAATAAGACAAGTCATAAAATTGTATAGAGCAGTTGATATAACGACAGAAGCAGATCACAATATTACTATTAACCCATCTGAATTATAGCTTGACAGGGAACTGCACTTACGCTTGTGATACTTAGTATGCTGATAGCTGTATCCATCGCCCGATTCCGCATGCAGGGTGCAGAACTAAACTAATTAATTAAATCAACAAAACAATCTAAATACATCTTAAAGCCACAAAATAAAATCCGCTCCTAATTCATTGTATTTGAGGCAACAATAGCTGATAAACTGATGGTGATAACTGAAAAGAGCATATCTTGAAGAAGGAATAAAAACCACGTCAATCATTATAATAAGATAGTGAAGAATATACTTACACGACTTTTGGCGAGGTGCAAAGATGAAGCATCTGCCAAAATGAGTATTCGATATCCATTTGTTGCCACTACAAATGAAGATGAAAATCAAATAAGAAAAGCATGAAATAGAAGAGAATGGTACCTAGCACCGACCACACTGAAAAGAAAAATAGTGTCAATTACTGATCATGCATGAAGAATACAGGATATCTAGATGCAAATAGAGGTATAAATTTGCCTAAGGGAGTTAGCTAGGCAGGCATAGCAAATAGGTTAGTAAATAATGGACACATAAAACCTAGTAACCAGAAACTGCTTTTACAATTTGTAAGCACAACATGCACACTTGAAAACATGAGATAACGCTTCATGTGCCTAAATAACATGTAAAAATTAATGGATGATCCGTGATCGTTACAAAAACCATATCTAGAGAAACAAATCTAGCGGGACTGCAGAAGCCGCTTCTTAAGAGCATAAGCCGCTTCGTAAGAGCATACCATCCTTTTACCTTCCCTTGGTATATATTTCTTTTCAACAACATTTGCGCAAAGGTACCACATTTACATAAGATTTGCAATTAAATCATCAGAAGTTCACCATGAATCTACTAGCATTTAGATAATGCAGCCGGATACGATGACAGTTTTGAACATTTTACTAAGATCTATCCATTTTAAATTTTTAAATTTGCAGCCACTTTGCTTGACGAATTTGTAGTTTGTGATGAGAGGATGTGGAAGGCGGGATTCTTAAGATTGACAGGACATCCAATTTCGATCAGCCCATCGGTAGATGCGTCCAATCAGCAAAGATCTCCTTTCGGGTCATCAAGCCATGCCTATATGAATCGATGAGAAGCAATATCCATGGGTACCATGACAAGGTGAACTAGCGCTGCCTTCCACAGTTACCGATCAGCGAAGCAGCTGACCAAGAGATCCATCACCTCAATTATCTCATATTTCTGAAAAACCAAGGCAAATGAGCCGACCATCCCCATCGACAGATAAATACCTCACAGAGACTAGCAGAAAATGACGAAAGCTCTGATCAAGTTGAGCTCATCGAGTTTGAGTGCCGCGTAATGAAGAATGGCACTGACTAAATTATACCCCAGAATTCGACTCATGGAGTTTGATGGCCCCTTGGAGCTCAGATCAAAAGAGGGAAACAGAGTTGGATAGGGGGAGAGGGAACCTTGACGATTCTGCGAAGATACTGGACGAACATGGGATTAGCTCGAGAGGTGGAGGACGAAGCACGTCCTCTCGAGGCTGTCGGCAACATCTCTTCTTCTTCTTCTTCTTCTTCTTCTTCTTCTTCTTCTTCTTCTGCTGCTTCTTGTTCTTCTTCGCCTGTCCTTCCGATTCAGGTGACTTCTCCCCGGTTGAAGATCTGTGAGAATTTCCCAGCCGTCTCTCTCTGTCTCTGTTTCTCTCTTCGAGCTGGACCGAGGAAATGGGTCGGGCCGACCGGCCCATAACGATCTGTTTATGTTTGAGTTATTTCTAACTCGGTCCCTGAAGTTTTCTATTACGCCCCATTCGGCTTCCAATAATATGTGTGGTCTCAATTTGCTCCCTGCAGTTTGGAGGTCTATCTTCCACTTTCTGGCCAAAACTCTTGCGCGGAATAGCTGAGACTTCCCGGAAATTGTTGAAAACAAATTGAGCATGTCGGCGAAATCCGGTAGCTCGAACTCTATTAACAGCCAATTATGAATATGTTTTTCAGATTACAAAGATTATTATCTCAATCCATCACTTAGTAGATAGTGAAGGAAGAAAGTGAAAATAATTCGCATATCCTCCGTTCAGCAAGAAGATCGTGCGAAATCTCTACTTTTTGAGATAAACTCGTTAAGAAAAATCGTCAATATTTTTGTCCATGAATATTGATTATATCAATATAACCCCATTCAAAATATTTACCTCCCAAATATAGCGAGGATGTACAGTCGTAATGCAGGAGGTGAATTTATTTATAAAGAACCAAAAGAAATGCTTTTTTGGACAACCTCCGAATGTAAAAGGATTTCTTGATTTATTGATGTCGAACCCACCAAAAAAAAAAAATGTTCGTCGGTTAAATGACGCCGAAAAGAATTGATTCATTCTCACGTCGAAAAAGTTGCCCTCACTCACAACCTGCCGTCGGAGCCGAATGAGCCGTCATTCTTGCTGCCTCCTCCTTCCAACATGAAATTCCTCAGTTCAGTCCTAACCATCTCCTGCACCAGAGACATCAATTCAACCCCAAAAGACGCCGTCTTGGGGTCCCCGCCGTTTGTTAACGGATTGACTTCACGGCGACCACCACTCTCTGGGGCCGATGAGCTGTCTTTCTCCAGCAACGTGCCCGAGTGGGTCGAGTTGCTCCCGGGCAGCGACAGCGTCAGTAGAGTCGACGGGCCATCGTCCGGTGTCGCCGCCCAGCCTGACTCGTCTATGAATGGAGGAACCGCAGCAGAGTCGCTGACCCCAGATGCCGACGTTGTGCCAGGGCTTGGGCTGCTGCCGTAGTCAATGCAGAGCTTCTTCTCTGGCGGCTGCTGGGTGGCAGTGCCGGCTTGCTTGCGCTTCAAGGTAGCATTCCAGTGGTTCTTGACCGCGTTGTCGGTCCGGCCGTTCAGGAGCTTCGCGATCGTGGCCCACCGGTTTCCGTACGTTGCATGGGCCCAGATGACGATCTCGTCCTCCTCTGGGGTGAACGGCCGGTGCTCGACCTCCGGGGAGAGCTGGTTGCACCATCGGAGCCGGCAAGACTTGCCGGACCGCCCCGGCACCGACTGGCTTATGAGGGACCAGTTCCGAGCGCCGTGGCGCTGGATGAGTTTCCTGAGCAGCTCGTCTTCCTCTGGGCTCCACGGACCCTTCACCCGATCGGATTCTCTGTGGGTTGACTCCATCGGTGAGAGGATCCTCGGACCCAATCCGATATCGATTCAGTTCATTCTTGAATTCATATATAGTTTGTCTGCTGCTGCTGAGAGAAAGCAACGGAGGCAGAGGAGACGAATAGGTAAGAGGAAGAAGGAGAGGCTGGCTTTATATGGGATTTAACATTTACTCTCTCTCTCTCTTTTTAATTTAATCAATTCAAGAAATAAATTATTATGGAGGAATGCGTTCGTAAAATATGTACATTAGGCAAAAATGTACGCTTACTCCATACATATCGGGGAAAAAGATTATTTCTAATGTTGTCAAAAGATCTACGACACGTAACGTAATTAATAAGACTCGCGCAACTTATGCTGATCATCGTTATATTGACTGTCACGACGTTTGAATTCAGTTGCAGAGGAGTTTTGCTAGATAAGAGCGGCAACAGTCATGGAAATCATTTTCAGCAAAAGTTAAATGTATGTGTGATCGATCCTATCTATTCGTATTTGATTCAATTCAATTCAATCTATTAAAGGCGCATCATATCATAGTAAAATAATAAGTCGGGGGGGGGGGGGGGGGGGGGGGGGGGGGGGGCGGGGGAGCGAACCGGTAATATTTTCATAGTCGGTTTGTTGATTTGTTAAGTTTGTTTCAAGCTGTCCCTTAAGAATGTGCTGCCACTAAAATCTCGGGAAATGGAGAATTTATGGAGATTTTTATAATTTTATAATTTCAATTTTAAGCCGTTGGATTCCTTATCGTGCTCATAGCGGTTAAGGAAGTTGCTTGGTGGATACTATTTTATTTTATCTAGCAAAAATAACACTATGTTACTCTTATATATATATATATCTACAAGAAAATGGCAATTATTTTATTTCAGCACCCGGACATTTTAGAAGTTATAAATACAGCCCCCGACAACTTTTGGACTGACCCACGGGCCTATCATGATCATCCAAATTTGGCATTTGTGTCACCGGGTACAACAAATCCCACTAATTTCTGTGATTCCTCATTTACAATAAACTCTTATTTAAAAAAAAAACCGTTTGAATTCATCTCACACCACTCCGCTTCGCTTCAATTCAATTTATAAATGAATTATGTTGTTTGAAATATTCATTGATTTAATCAAAATGAATTGGATAAGTATTGTTTGGAATGCTTTTTAAAATGAAGTAATCTATTTATAAAGGACTTGACATCTAAAATTAAGCTCGTAAAACAATTGATTGAACTCAATTATGGTAAAATCTTGTTGATTTTGCCTTATTTCAAATCCAGTGAAAATCTTGTATTTTCAATCTATTTATTTGTATCTTTTGTAATCTAAACAGCAGAACTCAATTGAATTCTTCCCCAATGATTTGAATTATTATGCCATGTAAGGGAATTTCAAATAGAGCGAGGGTGTTGTTTAAATTCGGACTCTATAATGGTTCTAGCCCACTTATGGCGTTAGTCTGACATTGATAAGAGTTAAATTGCCAATCTTTGACAAAAAAAAAATAAATAAATAAACAAACAAATAAATAAAACTTGAGCATAAACAACAATAGATGAAATTGTATTTCTTCCCTCTGGAAATCTCTAATTCCTATCCGTTTTCGAATTCCGACCAACAAAAATCTCTATTCCAACTTTCCCCATAATGCTGCCATCCATAAGGCCAGCATGACAGAAAACACGAGAAGAGCAAGAGGTCTCTCGTTTCCATTTCTTAACTATAAAATCCGCATTCAAGTATTGTTGTAAATTAAATTGTACGTCACAGGTAGATAATCTACATATTTTTGTACTTAACTTGTTAAGAATACACAACCAATAACAGAAGAGGTTTCGGAGACATGAGCTAGAAATTACCGAACCGATTTACTTCGAGGAACCTTTCGGGCTGCTTGGGATTGTATGGTGGAGGTGTGGTGGGGCTACCAAACTTGTGAGCTAACCTTCATCTTCCTTGGCTGGCTCGCCTAACCATTTGTTCCGCATGCATCCCGAAGAGCAATGTTTTGGCAAGGAATAGCTATTGTGGCCCAATTCCATCAGAGTTGGCATTCCTTCAATTGGGAAGGCTTTTTGGGCTCAGAATCTAAATTCTTAATCCGGCAACATTCCCCTTATCGGCCCAAGGAAAAAAAAATCTCTCTAGTCCAATCAGATGTGGCATTCTCCATTTTCAACATTTTCTTGTAGACTTCAAATATTTTTCATATTTATCTCTTCTTTTTTTTTATTTCTTCTCACATCCTTCTAGAAAATTTCAAACTGAACATATCTTAGCCTTTTTCTTTACCCTAACATTTTTCTACAAAATTTGAATGGGGCATTTTGGTCTTTGTAGTTGCATAGGGTGGGTAATTTTGTATTTTTGTCCACGCTCCCCTACACATTCTCTTAAATCAAATTTCATAATTGCAATTCTCTTTTCCCTTCTTACATCCAACCAAATAAACCAGGTTATAAGTAATCTTAAATCCATTACATATTAATTTACATTACATATCTACTACATTTATGACTCATTATATTACAGTGAATCAAACGTATCATTAGTAATTCTGCATCTCAAAACCTAGAAAAATAAATTTTATATTGAATTATACTAATCTCATTGAATAAATGGAAGGACCCATTTGAAACTTCGCTTTAGGCTACAATTCGTCTTGGGCCGTTCCCCAGTCCCTCTATTATACTTTGCAAAGTCTTCGACAAAAAAAATAAAAATAAATAAAACTTGGGCATATGCAACGACAAATGAAACTGTATTTCTTCCACTAGAAATCTCTAATTCCAATCCGTTTTCAAATTCCGACCAACTGAATTCTCTATTCCAACTTTTCCCAGAATGCTGCCATCCATAAGGCCAACATGACAGGAAACACGAGAAGAGCAAGCGGTCTCTCGTTTCCTTTTCTTAACTACAAAACCGACATTCAAGTGTTGTAAATAAAATTGTATGCCGCATGTAGATAATCTACTTTTTTTTGTACTTAACCCGTCAAGAATACACAGTCAATAACAGAAGAGGCTTCGGGAACATGAGCTGGAAATTACCGAACCGATTTACTCCAAGGAACCTTTCGGGCTGCTTGGGACTGTATGGCGGAGACGTGGTGTGGTGTGGCTACCAGGCTTGTGAGCTAACCTTCATCTTCCTCGGCTGGCTCGGTTAACCATTTGTTCCGCATGCATACCGAAGAGCAATGTTTGCGCAAGGAATAGCTACTGTGGCCCCATTCCATCAGAGTTGGCATTCCTTCATTTGGGAAGGCTTTTTGGGCTCAGAATCGAAATTCCCAATCCGACATCATTCCCCTTATAGGCCCAGGAAAAAAAAAAAAAAGCACCTCTCCAGTCCAGTCAGATTTGCTATTCTCCATTTTCAGCATTTTCCTGTAACCTTCAAATACTTTTTTTATATTTATCCCTTCTTTTAATTTTTTCTCACATCCACCAAGAAAAATTCAAACTTAACATATCTTAACCCTTTGCTTTACCCTAACATTTTTCTACGAACTTTGGATGGGGCATTTTGGTCTTTGTAGTTGCATAGGATGGGTAATTTCGTATTTTTGTCCACACTCCCTCTATACATTCTCTTAAATGAAATTTCAAAACTGAAATCCTCTTTTCCCCTATTACATCCAAACAAACTAACCGAGTTATCTGTAATCTCAATTCCATTACACATTAATTTATATTACATTTCTATTAATTCATGGCTTATTACATTACAGTGAACCAAATGCATCATTAGTAATTCTGCATATCAAAAAATAAATTTTATATAGAATATACTAAATCTCATTGAATAAATGGAAGAATCCACTTTGAAACTTCGCTTTAGGCCACAATTCGTCTTGGCCCGTCCCCGATGAGTTTGTAAACCAGTTTTGAAGTTTGAAAGAATTCCAACATCCCAAAATTTCTATGAGACAATAGGAGATTGAGCGGGACATGCCGAGATCAAAGTCCTGGCTGCCGCTGGACTGAGACTTGTGTTAAAGGGGGACAACAGAGTGGCGTGGTCGAAAGATCTTCGTGGAGTCGTGTGCTGGGTTAGGTGAATCCATGCCCAAGATTAGGGTCGCCGTGCAAAACGGAACGAAAACTCAAATTCGGGGCACATTTTTCAGCGATGTAAAGTTGAGGGACTAAAAGGATATAAATTTAAAATTCATGGGCAAGAATGAAAGGATTTCCCTCACCGGGGGCAGATGGCGAGTAGATGAGGAGACATCCTGAGTACGTCAAAACCTCTCTCTCCCCCCTCCCAAACCGAACCCTTATTTCTACTTCAACGGGAAATTTCCAGTTTCTTGGACTAAATTAGGGCTTTCTTGGACAATTACTTTGATCGGAATAAGGTTCTTGAGCAGCCATGTCGACGGGCAATCCTCGGGATGGCGACTTGCAGCTCGTGGCGGCACCGGAGACGGCCAAGTCGGTGGCGCTGCCGCCGCGCCCTCCGACAGCCGGCGGAGGTGCATCCAACGCGATCGTGGAGTACTCCGCGCCTGCTTTGCAAGAGGAACAGGAGGACTTGGAGGTTAAGCTTCGCCGTATCATAGAAAACGTTCCCGTGCGTGTTAGCAACACCTCCGGTAGCTCTGCTGGTTCCGGCTCCGGCGACTTTCACCAGGTAATTTGATTTTCCAGGAGATGGATTGCAAGCCATGCGTGGTGTTCGTTTTGTCTGAACTTCGTCTTTCTGTCGAATAAATTGATCAAATACTCGTTAGCATCATATCGTTCTGTGCGCCGGTTAAAAGGACAATTTTGTGCAATCTTTTGCTCTTTCGTGAGGGGTGGCTTTCTCTTTGGCACTTGTTTGGTGGATTGAGGGGGAAAATAAGATCTGAAGGAGAATAAATTTATCGTGGAGACACTAGATTAGTTGATAGGAAGAACGACATCTTACGAGTGAAGAGGATATTGAGGGTGCTGCTTAAGGTTGTTTAGTTGAGAAGTGAGAAGTGAAGAAAGAATATTCTTTCGTTGCTTGTCCGACAATAGCGAATGCAGTTATCGGTCAATGGTATTTCTTGCAGTAGATGAACTTATTTCTAGTGTAGGATAGATTTAAGGATCTTTGGGAAGAGAATGCTGTTGTTCAAAGATTCTGTTGATCACAAACAGAAATTGAAGACCAAGTACGATGTCTCGGACTGACTCATTTTTTGATTTCTTGATGGTACTAGTAAGTGTCACACAACCACTTATTGGATAGTGCAGCTTGGTGGCCGATTTGAGCTTTGAGTTTGCATATTGTGTTTTTGAGAATGCCTAGGAGAATTTGGAGCTTAAGGTAGAAAATTCTAGGTGCTGTACCACTCCTGAGGTGGTTAGCTTTGACTACTATTACTTCTCTTAGAAGATGTTATGGAGTAGATAAATTTGATGGAAAGCTTGTTTCCGTTGGAGGAAAAACGAGACACTTGGGATGTGAGTATCCGGCAAAGAGGGATGCTTCTCTGTTGGTAAGGCCAGCGGGAAGCACGTGGCATCCTGTAGAAATTGATACTGCACTGACGCGCTTGCGTTGGGGGGCAATGGATTGCTGAATACTATGTCGATTGCACACTGCGAGATGGGTGCCCCAGATTACGATCAGTGAAATGCGTCTCGTTTTAGGGATAATGGGGCACGGATTGATTATTTCTGCTACTCTTGTACTGGCTTGTTTTCTTTGTCAGATTTGTCAGCTTTGCCCCTTGATTTATGATCTGTCATGGATTGTGGCTCATTCTCCTATTCCTTTATCACTAATAATGTGATCTCCCTTGCTTGCAACAGTATCGGCAGATGCGGAGGAAAGAACAAGACAGGCTTGCGAGGATGGACGTGGACTACCAGAAGAGGAAAGAAATGGCTGAATTTATTCGGAGAAGGGAGGAGAGGCTTAAAGCAGCGGAGGACCGAACAGCAAAGAAGCGATTGAAGCGCCAAAAGAAGAAGCAGAGGAAGAGGGAGAAGACGAGCAAGGTTACAGTCACTGCAGGAGGAGAGAACCTGAAAGAAGAAGAAGAGTCTTCCGATGGCGGAGCAGAATCTGATGATGCCAATGTAACTCCGGGCTGAATACCCTTTTTTAACTCGATAAATCAAGCATCAGAAGGTTTTGTTAGAGCTCTTTCTGAATACTCCCTCTCTCCTCGAATATTACGGCCTGTAATTGTTCAATTTAGTATAAAGCTGTCGGTTTACCCTTTTATAAACTGATCTTTATGTTCCTCCCAAACATGAAAGTGATTCAGAGAAACTTAATAAATTCATCTGTCCTGCAAGGAAATGAAAAATTAGAAACGTTTTCTGCCAAAACTTGATCATTCACAGAACTGTTGTATGCGCGATGTATACCGAGAGGCAATGGCTTGGAGATCCTCTTCAAGAGTCTCTCCATTCAAAATTGCGAAATGCATTGACACACTGGATTGGGTGAATAATTTAGCAACATTGGCAATCCTCAACTGTAGGTTGCGTCACTGCCTAAGCAGCCCATATCATGACAATAATAAGAACTGCTGAAAACATCTGATTAAAGTGCGGGATGATTTTGACTAAAACAAATCCTCTTAGGGGAATTCTAGATATTATGAAAAACTTCAGGGGGTAAACTCTAATTAAAATTCTCTAGAGCAAATGTCAGTACGGATTATTCGTATAGACCATTCCCCCCCCCCCCCCCCCCCCCCCCCCCCCCTCTCTCTCGGGCTCTCTGCAACAGTGAACCGATTCTGCAATTCACCGTTGATCTGGAAGAGGTAGCCATGGGAGAATCCGATCCGCCTCGTCGCCTATCCGTCCATCAAGCTCTCGGCGGCGGCTCAGGTTCGCTCTCCCCTCCGTTGAGATGTATCAATCTGCGAGTGCGAGTCTTTCTAAAGCTGGTGATTGCGTTTCTTTTTTCCGACTGTTGATTGCACTTGCATTCTCAGCTCAATCGCGTCTGTTCCATTGCGAGATTAGTCTTGTTCCCGACATTGTTACGATCACAATCGTGGTTTTGTATCTCATCTCCGTTTCACATTCCGTCAAGAAATTCAAGATGATCATTTCTATCTTGTCCGTGTAGTCTTTGATTGGTTCGATTAAACTACTTGGCAGTTGCTGATGTGTTTCTGTGGAGGAGATGGTTCGGGGGGTCCTCGGTGCTAGTCTCGGCAAAGATGGTTTGGCTCCTGTTCGAGAGAAATGGCTACAACCCCTTAACATTTGTGGCCAATGGTCTCTTACTTCTCGTCTTGATACTCTTCTTCTGGGCTAAATCTGCTTCCCTTCTCAACAGGTACTTGCAGTTTCATCTTTCAATTTACTCTTCATAGGCTATTCGGGTACGCTTAGATCAGCAAAGTTTACAATGAGAACTCGTTTGACCGAATAAACGAATGCAGACCATTGCCTGCCCTTCCTAATCTGGAGATTTCTGAGAAGTCTATCACCAAGGTTACCAATGTGCTGTTACAATGGATTAACTACGCGCTGTCCATTGCACAAGACATCACAGTCAATCACAACTTGAAACTCTTCGCTCAGGTCTGGCATGGCCATCTCTAGATATTTTTCCGGGCGTCCCATTTGTTTCTTCTCGTTGTTGTTATGAGAAGATCATTCCTTGATGGGGTGGCTTCAAGTTTTCAGGTCTCGTGTGGTTTGTATGCGCTATATTACATTGGTGGCCTCTTCAGTTTCCTAACTTTTGCTTATATAGGTAAATTTACGATCTTCACTTTGTTAGGCACTGCTTAATTCATATGATCCCGTGTGATTAATGTTCAATGTTCTGCTTCCTGCAGGGATAATTCTTTTATTATCTGTTCCTGTTTTCTACGACAAGTGTCAAGACCATGTCAATGACAAGCTGTGTGTTATACATAGATTTGTACAGACGCAATACAAAAAGATTGATGATAACATCTTGAAGAAGATTCCACTGCCATCAAGCAAGGCAAAGAAGGTCCAATAGGCATGTCTACTTTCTTCAACCCTAAAGGTTTCTCTGTTTGGATTAATACAGTTCTAATTTTTCGAGCATATGTATGAGGTTCTGAGCTTAGAAGTCTTTGTCTTTCATTATACTCAATTTGTTGTTAGAAGTTACCTTTTTCTGCTTCTTTTTTTGTGTAAATTGATATTAGTCAGCTGATCACTAGCCATTTCAACAAATCTTGGCTTAGAGGATGTTTGGGGATTAGTTCTTAGACTATAGATTTTGTTTGGATCACTTGTAGAGAAACACCATTGTCATTTAGGACCTTTTAGCATCAAAACTGCACTAAAGAAAATGGATAGACATGGTAATAGAGAACGATGAACGACGCATTTATTTTTGTTGCACTCTGGGTTGCTTCATCGTAGTTCTCCTTAAGATCAACTTGTCTTTATGGAGTAAGCATTGAAGTTTTACTTGGATTATCCTGCAGGACACTAGTGCTTCAGTCAGTGATCAGGGTGTGAAGATTGTTTGGTTTGGATATGTTCAGGCCTCCTGTTTCAGTTGGAGACAGTCCCATCAGATTCCACAATTTTTGAAGAGCTATCTTCGATTGTTCCATTGTTTTCCTGGCCATACCCATACACGAGTTTTGTAAGCATAGTGGCATCATCTTGATGGTGATTTTTTCAGCTTTTTCCATCCTTCGTGATGTGCAATGTGAAACTTTACTTTGTGAGTAAGAAAACGTGACTCCTGGAAAAATCTGAGTCTGTTGTCTCTCATCACGTGTAATCTTTGACATCATGTCACAACATAACTGAAAACCATTGACTATTCTTCCTTCAGACAAGCTAGAGCTCAAGCACTCTGTTTCAGTAGAGGTACATGACTACGGAATTCAAATGATTCACATTCCGCTTGTACATTATCACTACAAAATCCTTACAGCGAAAGTATGAAACATCTTTGGCAACACAAAAACATGCATCTTACGCAGTTTGAGGCATCGGAATGGCTTCTGTTGGAGGTACCGTGACTGACCGTAGAAGCTCCAATGAGAAAACAAGGCCCAAGAAATGAGAAAGGATGGTATTTGCTGATGCCTGAGTAAATGAATAGAATGAATATTGGGTCACTAAGCAAATTGATTCAGAACAGAGCACAAGCTATTCTGTTTGACTGACGACTAACTCCTGTAAAATTTTTCGATGTAATCTCCATCATTTTGCTCGCACATAATATGCAGCTTCAGGATGAACATTCAAAATTATGATGGAGGGGTGACATCAAAAAATTTAACTGGATCTTGGGAACTACATTGTTACAAATTAAAAGTGGATAGCTAGCATCATGAGCAGTAAAAAAGTTCAAGGAACTCTGAAACGCTACAGAGACAACTATCGAAGATCACATTAAGCCCATAATCTTGGACAAAAAATTGGAAAGACATGGGGAATTGTGCTTCTTACCTGCACGAGGAATACATCTAACGCGAGAACAGGGCTGTAACCGGGAGAGATTCCTTGATAGTAAGGGTTTGCTGAGGAAGTGAGAGCTTTTGCAACCAACAACCCTACTGTGGCTTGCATGCCAAGGATGGCAGCACCCATTCCTAGTAGATTCAATACTATCCCATTTTTCAAACTCTTCACCACATCGGCACGAGGTGGGGCCTGTCAACAGCTAAGGGGTATGGATCATCACGTTTTTTTAAAACACATATGGGGAATTATCTACTTGACATCCATCACCACAGAACAATCAAATGCATTTACAGGAAAACAAAGAACAGTGAACTGCAGGCTTCTAATACACTAGCCTTCAAAAGTTGAGAAGAGGAAATCATGAATGCAAAGCGGATAATGGAAACTAACATTAACATTAGTGCAATTAAGCCATGCAAAGCATGATATACTCAGAGGACCCCTGCACGTGGACGAATTTGGATTTTTTTAATACATAGCTAAGGTTTATACCAGCAAGCAGATCATTTTGCCCTGCAAAATGCCTGTACAACAAAAGGATCAAGGAGAAAGTCCCTACAATCCAATTGATGTTACAACAGTGAGGGAGTGGTTTACCTTTGAAGGATCATTCGCAGTTTTGCGAAGCTTCTCTGAAAGCCGAATGTAACCAAATGACCAGAAGATCGAGATGAAAGCAGCAGCAATCCCACCAGCAGTGGCATAGAAAGTGGCTGGTGATGTGATCTTCCCAGTAATTACTACAGAAAACGAAAGGATAACAGCAGCCACCACAGTGCACACGAGCTGCCCCCAGAATCCTAAATTCCCCAACCTCTTGAAGTACCTCGAAGTGTTCTCTAATCTTTTCGCTACCTGCACCGCACATCATACAAAACAAAACATTCTTATTTTCACAACCCGATATTTCACTTACTATCCCCTTACTACCCCTTTCAACATCTCTTTCACCGGAACATCCCAACTTCATTCTGATTTTAAGGCTTCCCTAATCTGACAAGACAAAATGCATCACAGGAAGCTGCAAATGGTACAATGTAAGCCATTTTCATTACAAATCACTTTCACAGCATCCTCCTCGGAAATCTGAGTCTTGTCGGAGACGAAATTGGCACGAATCAAGACACAAATGCAATCTCCGCAGTTTCCCAATTGCTTCTAACACCAATTCCTAACTCGCTCCGTTACAAGAAATTTCCGAAGTTAACTGTTCAACGGCTCAGAGTGTAATTTTGTCCAAAGTAGCTAACTTTACAGAAGCAGGATAACGTCCTTCGGATGAAAAATCAGAGACGAAGCCCAATTTCTCTTCCATTTCCAGCATTTTCTCGGCTACCAAGCAGAAGCATTAAGCAAGAGCGCGAGGTCGGAGAAAATCACCTGAGAAAGCTTAGCCTTGTCTGAATCGTCACTTGCGGGAGCGACCGGAGAACCTGAGGAAGCGAAGAACAGCTTGGATTCTCTGTTCCGGAGACCGCGATGAGACGACAGGAGAAATTCAGGAGAGAAGAGATTAGACTTGTAGGGTTTAAGGTCACAGAGAGAGTGTGGAGAGGGGAGCGAGGTGCTGCATTTGACTGGGATCGGCTGCAGCCGGCGGAGGTGGCCCGGTTGCCGGAAGCCACCTACCACCGGCGAGGACAATGCGCCGGAGGTCGCCGCCGGCAGCAGTAGCGTCTGCATAATTGGGTTCAAGTGCGGCGAAATGGACAGCCGAGCACAAATAGCCGCAACAAACGAATTTTTTCTTTTTCCTCAAAATTCTGGGGCTATTTTAATAATTTTTATAATAATTCAGAAATACACAAAATTTCGAATTTGTTTCAAAAGTTACTAATTCTCTAAATTTTAACATCAAAATTCACAACATTTCATTCTTTTTATCACATCTATCAAATCGTTAATTGCTCCGTTAAATATGATGATATAACATATAATGGCGTGCACGTGGAGAATGAATTCCGGTCATTTTGGACGAAAAATAGTCTAGAAATTCTTCACAAAGTTTGACGTGGAGAACCATTTCCTCCATATTATTTTTATTATTGTGCTAGAAATAATAGATTTGTTTCTTCCAATTTTGTCGGACTGCAAAGGTGTGTTTGGTTTTAGAATTAAATAGAGTTGAGTTTTGATTTTAAATGGATTGCAATGATTGTATTATTGAATTATGAGAAAAAGTATGAAAAAATAATGAACACATTAAATAGTTGAGAGAATTTAGTATTAAAAATTGAATTAAGTATAATGAAATTGTATGTTGGTTTATATATGGGGCCCACTTTTTAAATTAGGAGAGTTGATTTTGGTTGTGTAGTGAATAGAGTTAAAAAGTTAGAATTAAAATCTTAAAATCAGATTGAAAAATTAAAGGGGTGCAAAATTTCTTGGTAATAAGTCTACGCCAGTTCAAATCCGCAATGGGCCCAATGGCTGGCCCTAATAATACAGAAACGAGCCATTCGTCAGTTTATTAAAAGTTTTTTGGGCTTCGAAGCCCAAATTGCTCATTCCATTTAATGCATTAGAGAACAGCTTCTGAAAACCACAAGATTTGCACTCTTGTCTGTAGTAACATTTGGTTCATAAGATCCGAAGAGGATCCCATCGATGTGGTTAGTATGTCGTCGCATTACAACACAATGTCGCCGGTTATGAAAGATCAGTCCGATGGAACAGTGAATAATACATGATATGTTAGATGTTCACTGGTCGATGATCGATGATCGATTACACCGGACAATACATGCCACTTGACTGATTGGGGAGACTGGAGAGTGATGTCTCCCTCATCCTCTTCTCAGCTATTGTTTAATGTCAATGTCACGGATTCCATTGAATCCATTCTCTTCGGATATTGTATATATGATAGAAAAAATCCATTGGAAGAACCAAACTGAACAACCTTCCCAATTCCAACCATGCCCAGATTACACCCCCATCACCTCCTCCTCTTCACTCTTGCCAGCCTCTCCTTGTCTGCTGCTGCAACATCTGCAGCCTACCCGACCATCCCTGGCACCGCTGACCCCACCGACGATTGCTCGGAACCCGAAAGATTGGTCCCAGTCAGGCAGGAAGTGTATGGGAATGGGAAGATAATAGACATCACCCACAGGATAACACCAGAGCTACCTGCATATGAGACGATGGGGACGGTCGGGCAGATCCTGTGGCTGCCCATCAGCATAAAGAAGGGCAACCTCACCAACAACTCTGAGATGAAACTGCCCTCGCACACCGGAACACACGTTGATGCCCCTGGCCACGTCTTCGATCACTACTTCGACGCAGGGTTTGATGTCGATACTCTTGATCTTGAAGTCCTCAACGGTAACTGACTTCAATCACTACGCTCCAACACTCCTTAGCAGCTGGTTCTGTTCTTCGTAATTTTTCGTAGTAAAAACAAGAAAAGTATGTAATATATTGGATTGAAACTTAGAGAACTGACTTTTCATATTTGTAGGTCCAGCGCTGGTGATTGATGTTCCAAGGGACAAGAACATAACTGGTACGTACTTCAGATAATAAAAATCCGGAACTTCCTGTTCGATTCCATGAACAGCTCTATACATTTCTCTTCGTTTTCTCTATACAATAGTGAAAATCTTATGCTTCTCAAGGTTTCCTCAGCCGATAATGATGCTGTTCTCAATCCTATCCGCCCGTACTCCATATGTTTCCTTTCCTTTCCTTGAGTCTTACTCAGTAAAGCCACATATATCTCACAGCTGAAGTGATGGAGTCCCTGGAGATTCCCAAGGGGGTGAGGCGTGTGCTTTTCAGAACTCTAAACACCGACAGGTATTTTTCGCCTAATGTTACTTGGTAATGGCACATCATCATCGAAACTTGGTCCTATTGGAATCTGTGATATCTGAACCGGAGGTATGGAATTTAGTTAATACTGAATGTACTTTTCTTCCCTTTTTCGTTATTAGGGGCCTCATGTATAAGAACTTTTTCGACACGAGCTATGTGGGGTTCATGGAGGACGGAGCTAAATGGTTGGTAGAGAACACGGACATCAAATTGATTGGTAAGGAACTGGATTCTTTCTCATCTTCCGGTTTCTTACCTTCCTGTCGAGGCAACTCTTTGCTCAACCAAACATTTCACTCTCTGCAACATAGAACAACTGATGTTCCAAGGTATTTTAATGTCATGATTTCCGCGGAAGTGCAGGTATTGATTACTTGTCTGTTGCTGCATTCGATGATCTGATCCCGTCTCACCTTGTTCTCCTCAAAAGCAGGGTAAGGATATTCTTCCAATGTTTAAAATAAATCCTGCAGAAAGGAAGGAAGAAGATTCAGATTCCATTACCAAAAGACCAGTTTTCATTAACTTACATAGCTCATTTTGGATGGAAAAAAATGCTATCAGGAGATTATTCTTGTGGAAGGCTTAAAGCTGGATGATGTTCCAGCGGGACTATACAATGTCCATTGCTTGCCTCTGAGGCTGCCTGGTGCTGAGGGATCGCCGATAAGATGCATCCTCATGAAATGATTGCTGTAAGTTTCACCATGTCTAGGGTAAATTATAAGACCAGAAACTCGACTATGTCTCACTGTGCTAACTCCAGCTTTTAGAGTGAATCTCGACAAAGCTCGGGTCGACTCAACCGTTGCAGGGAAAATGGTGCTGCAAATATAGGAGACGAGCCCACCCCTTGGCACGATACAGTTGTGTGTTTCTCTATGTTCACGTTAAGAGTCTTAGAGAGACAAACTACATAAGAGGCAATATAATACTTCAGTATCCTTATAAACAAAGGCCTTATGTTTATATTAATCTCTCGAGAAAGCCCGACATCAAAAGGTTCTTTAACCGACTGCCAAACAGTTCATATACAAAAGGGCCTGATCAGTAAACAGAAGGGGTTCACTCTTCATTATCAATCACAACTCACAGGATTGTCAAAATTTTGTAGCATAAGATTGTGGAAAGAAAATGCAAAGGCAGAAAGGGTCTAGACTTGGTGGTGTGATTCCTGAGTTCATCCCAAAGATGAGTCCGTAACTCTGAAAAACATGGTGAAAGAAGCAAAGATAATACTAGCTGAAATATGCTTCGTAAGTTGATCTTCCCGGAAGTCCTTGACAGAAACTAGTCTCCAACACAAACTCTCATTATATTTTTCTTCCTTAATCTCACAAAAACTGGAGAAATGTTTTGAAAACTGATCTCCACGGTTCCACTAACATATGTGGAGGGCAGTAAGCAGCGCTGGGAGGTGGATAAGCTGGAAAAGGATAAGCAGCGGGCTGAGTGGGAATATACAGCAGTAAAGGATGTGCAGCTGGATTTGGAAGGTAGCAAGGCGGAGGATGGAGGTGGGCTGGGTAAGTCGATGGGGGTGGTCGGAAGGTGCCACAGGTGGATGCAGCGGTGTAAAGTGAAGTAGTGCCACCTGCTGAAAGAGCATGGTAAGGCAGACGGGGCACTGCAAGCTCTGTAATAGAACAAACCAAGGCAAGTTGCTGCAAATTCAAGACAACTGATTGCATACATTTCCGTCTGTTTTGCATCCTCGGGGCATTCTGTTTCTGGAAAGGACTTGAAAAATCAAACTTACCATTGCGCTCGCATAAAGGCTAATAATTTCTATTCAAGAAGCACCAAGAAGGTGCAAATGCATATACAAAATGTGGAAAAGGACAAATGATTGTGTAGTGTGTTGAGTTAAAGTTAAAGTTAAAATTTTTGAGTTGGGAAATGTATACTTTTGTTGTATAGTGTGTTGAGTTAATGTTAAAAGTTAAATTTTTTGTGATTTTAACTGCGAAACCAAACGGAGCAATATAGAACCAAATAGATAAAAGCCAAAAGAAAATTCAAAGGGTAGCCGAATGATCATTCACATGAACAAGTAGGCATTTGAATTTCTTATTCAGTAAGATAACTGATGACACCTCGTGCAGATGAATCTCCCCAGTGTGAAAATTTTGAAAAGGAACAAATCTCTTTGCTTGGATCACAAGGAAACTCAATTGGCTAATTCACAACAAAACAACACTTCCCTTAAGAAACTCGCAATTCGGAACAGGACACGAGAGTCGTTACTTTGTCAAGAACTTCAAAACTGGATTGAAGTGAGCAAGTCATACGCATAACTAGTTCAAATAGCTTTGCTTCAGTTTTGTTCTCTTTTGCTTCGAGCTTCTGTTTCGTACTCGAGAAAACTACGTTGGGCAGTCCTTCATGGACCTAGAGATCATTTACATGTTTCAACCGAAATGGTCATCCAGAAAAAAGGAAGGGAAAAATAAATAAATAAATAAACGAAATTGGTCTATTAAACTTGACCAGCAGGTTTCAGAATAAGAAAACTCGGCACAAGATATGGATTAAGCGTATGACTCCAGGATTGAGAGGCAATTCCCGAGTTTTTTCCATCCATTCCGATCACATGCTTCCCCTGCGGCAACATTAAATCAACTAATCCAACTCAAGGATGGGCCGGATTTTCGACACACTGGAAATAGTCAATAATTCGATTCGATTCGATTCGATTCATTTCTCTTTCAGACATTGTATGACAATATATGAGTCCTTTCACGTGTTGCATCTTTAACAATGATATGTTTTCCATATATATATATTTTATAAATACGAAATAGGTTCGCCAAAAAAAAATAAAAAATAGAAATGGGTCCATTAACATTGATCCTATGACAGTAGGAGATAGAGACTGGACCATTGTCGGGAAAATAATAATTTTCGGAAGAAATTGCATCATATCTTTTTCGCCGGTTACTAGGGAAACTCGTGAACCTAATAAAGGGAAACATAACACTAAATGAAAGGGTGCAAAAATATTGCACCAGGGGCAATAGTCAAACTCGAAACTTGAATTGTATCATACTTCATATACGAAAACGCTATACATGGCATGTGAATTGTGATGACCATGACACTGATGATGTGAATTTCAGCAATGCCTTGTATAGTATGCAGATCTACTTAATATAATAGAATTAAATATGAACCTTGATGGAATAATATAAATACAGCACTTGTTCAAGAGCAATTCCATAGTCTTCCAAGGTTTTAGACCATCTTCGATTCTCATACTTATTATACGGTATAATACCTGTGAGAATCTAACACGGCCTGAGACTAGGATGACTGTCGGACATGCTCCTAAGTCCTAATCGATAAGTTCTCTTAGCCTCCCTTAAAAAAAAAAACAAAAAACAAAAATAATAAAATGTTGGTTGAATGATAAGTCGCTCCAACCCTCGTAAGGAGGAGGACGTAAGTTCGAGTCAGGAGCATTTGTTTGGAGGGAAAATAACTTTTAATACTCGATCTTCCAAAATTACGAGACTAGTGTCTCCAAGAATTTCTCTACCAAAAAAAAAAAAAATATATATATATATATATATATAATAAAAAAGAAAGAGAAATTCTCTCTTCATGGCCGGATAGAGAGCACCTAAGTGTTGGCGGAAGAGTTGCTCCCAGAGATTCCATCTTGAAGAGTGTCAAGTTGAACGTGGAGATGATCTCATTCATTCGGAAGCAAGCCAATGTCTAGTAAGAGCTTCTTCTATTATTCTTTTGGAGAGAGCAACGAGCCTTTTTATATGATCCTTATTGAGGGTACAATTTATCTCAATTCTCTTCATAATTTGAGTGTCATCCGGAGGTCACGAAGACAAGTTGCTCTCTCCAAAAGACTCAAAAATTGAGAAGCTGGGAAATTTTATCTTATGTGAGGAAGAGGGCTCGTTGGTCTCTCCAAAATGGAAGGCACGTTGCTCTCTCCAAAATGCTAATAAACCTTGGAAAAAAAAAGAGAGAGAGTAAGGGTTATGTATCCTCCAAGACTGATAAAACAGTCATCGCTTCGTTGAAGATAGGTCAGTGGCCGTAGCATAAAGGGAACAGACAAGAAAAACTCTTATATATTAGAGAAAAAAGTTAAAAATAAAAAGAAGAAGAAGAAGGTAAACGTAGTATTTGTATAATGTAGATCTTGTCATAGATGGTCAACAAAGAAAATAACAATAGGTCGATCTAGTGATTATTGTACTCTTAAAGTTTAGATATATATACAAATACACATGTATTTTACGTCTTTTCCCCACCAACTATTGGAGACCATATATACAATATTGCCGTATTCCGATTTCGTGGTACATTTCCCGTCGGCATGCATGCTGCATATGGCTCCGGAGCTCACTTGATATGTCTACGTATAGTCAATATTCCTTTTACGGTTTGCTGCTTCAATATTCCTCCGGTTTTTGAATTTCCAGTTGTTAGTTACCACAGATAATATTTTAATTTCCCTATTGTTTCAATAACCTCGCTCTTCCTTTGGCTTCTATGGCATGTTTTCCAGTTGGTTCAATCACCAGTGTCCTATCACGATATAACACTTATCTAGCCGAGATGGGCAACCACGGGTTCGGTGCTGGCTCCATGGTAGGTAGTCCTTTAATTTGTCAATCTCGTACATGATCTCTCCGAAACTAAAAAGCTGAGACGAGCACCCGAAGCTATTGTTGGAAGAAAATTCATCGAACATGGGAATCTCTTCTATCTGTCCTACTTGTGAGGCTTACCTTGCGAAGATCACTGTTTTTGAATTAAAAGCAAGTAACATTATCTAGCATGTCCGAATAAGGGAGAAATGTCTTATCAGAGCATGGAAGGTGACTACTGACTTCACTATTGGCGTAAGACTTGACGTGTTGAGCTTCATGGACAAATGTAGTATTTGAGAAGGCGAAATCGATGCGAACTTTCCGCTAAACAATGAAGACTTATGCTTGACGCTAACCAGCAATTATGGAGCTCTTTAATCAGCTTTGAAAAGAAATGAGCAAACACGGATGCCTTACGGGGTCTCCCGGTGAATTCATTCACTACTGCAGAGGGGTCATTGAACTGGGCTTCTTTTGCGAATTTTCTCGTATCACAGTTCACTTTTAAGGGTGGCAAGTTCTCGGAAACCTCAACTTTCAGCTGCTTCCGATTCAATATTTTGGCTCTTGTCACCTTCGGGGGAGTATTCGGTCAGTTCTGCCTGTGACCTTTGTTCAGCTACTTCATCTCAGTTAATCGACCCCCAGTGGAAAATTATATGGAAGTGGAACGGACTGGAGCGTATTCGATATTTCCTCTGGTTAGTAGCTCATGATAGACTCCTCACTAATGATCATACGGTCAGGCGTCATATGGCTCGGCTCATTCACCGCTTTGTTCTTGCTGCCAATCGGAGAATGAAATGATTCTTCATGCAATTCGTGACTGCTTTACCGTCAGAGGTGTTTGGCTACGTCTAGTGCCACCGGCAGCGAGATATGAGTTTTTTTCTCTCCCCCTTCATGAATGGCTGCTATCCAATCTCAGCCATCGGCAATCTTTTAACGACTCCCGACTATGGCCTACTATTTTTGGGACGGCTGCTGGCTTCTGTGGAGCTAAAGAAACAAGGAGATTTTCCATGAGGATTTTCGACGGCCTATTGACGAGGCCTCTTACATTTCGCGGGTTGGTCGTAGTTTTGCATCTGCCTACTTGAGTCTATCTTGTCATCGGCCTAAGGAATGGGTCTTTATTGGCTGGACAAGACCTGCCTCTTGGCATCGCCTCTTTAGTATCGGCTGAGCTATGGGGTGTTCTTACTGGCCTCGATCTTGCTTGGTCTCTCGGTTGCCAGAAACTTCTTGTGGAGATGGACTCCCGCGTAGTCCAAGAGCTTATTACTTGTAGTGAAACCTGTGCTCCTTTGCTTCGATCATTGGTAGATGGGGATCAAGATTGCTATCTCGAAGGACTAGAAAATTATTGTGCATCATGTCTTTAGGAAGGCAACTCATGCGTTGATTGGCTAGACCACCCAGCAATCTCACGCCCTTTAGGCGTCCATGTTCTCACATCTATTCATAATGGCCTTGGCCACCTCATGTTATGAGATTTATCTGGAGCCGCCATACCTGCCGTAGTAATGTTTAATTTCGCTGGGCTCTTGCCCCATTAACCTACCGAAAAAAGAAATCAGCAAACAAACCAAGCAGAAAATCAATGGTAAAAGATGAGGCTTGTTCAATTTGTATTGCCAAACCCATGGGGCTCACCAGGCCCGCCCTGGATTGCCCTCAGAGCCCAGATTTCACTATTCAGAATATCCTTCGTAGTTGGTAGTTTGTCTTTTTATAGAATGTGTTGTTCCCATATTTTTTTTTTTTCTCTCTATTATGATATCTTTGGTAGTTGCGTTTCGTGTCCCGACTGCTTGCGGGCAGGTATTAATACTGGATCATCGTCTCTGCTCGCTGGTTCATCTCGAATGCGACATTCTCATGACTGGCTCTAGAGCGCGATCGACATTAGAGCGATGAAAGCATTAAAATAGGACCGATTGTCTCAGTGGTCCCTATATAATTTAATCAGCATATCGCTGCAAATACAAGAAGAAAGAGAACCCTTTGTTTTATTTTTGATACAATACCTCGACACAAAGCCCGAATCTCAAAGAACTTTCTTCTGAGGCATTTAACTGAATATCTTAAAGAACTTTCTTCTCCAAGCCGTCTGAAAGATATATACCCCGATCCTTCCTTTGCGTTGAATGGGATATGTGTAATCTGAGTGTTGATCAATCATTCAATCAGTGCAAGGGTCATGAACGATCAGTCATCGGATTCTTCCCTCTCTCTAGGAACGGCTCCGAAGTGTTTAACCAAAATGTCAGCTACTAATGGCACCAAGTCCTTGCAGGGGACACTCTTCTTGTAGAGCTCCCCCAGGTGAGAGTCACTTCCGATCCTTCCGCCCAAGAAAACATCAGCTCCCTCGCAGGTCTTCCCGTTTTCATCCCTAGTCATGCATCCCATGAACCCAATATCGGCCACCTGGACCTGCCCACAGCTGTTTGGGCACCCTGTCCAGTGCATCCTTACAGGCCGGTCAACCGACACGAGTCGTCCGACCTCTTCAGTCACCTTAAGGGCCCGAGCTTTAGTTTCAATGATAGCCTGTCCACAGAATTGGTTCCCCGTGCAGGCCACGAGGCCCTTCATTAGCAAGGGCGGCTCGGGGGAGAACCTGTTTTTCAGGAGGGGTTCCTTTAGCAAGGACTCGATCTTCGAGTTATCGATGTTTGGGATTATGATGTTCTGCTCCACGGTGAGGCGGAGCTCTCCAGAGCCGTACTCATCAGCTAGTCTGGCCAGCTCATCCATGTCGTCTGCCTGGACACGGCCTACGGGGACGTGGAGGCCAACGAAGCTGAGTCCCTCTTGCTTCTGGGGATGGACCCCTAAGTAGTCTCTCCTCTCCCATTGTTTGTTAACAAGGTCCTCAGGGGAAGCTCTCTCTAGCTCTTCGTTCGGCATTCTCTTAACAACCTCTGCCCTGAATCCTTCAATGCCCTGCGTTTTGTACAGACAATTGAGTACGACAAGTTTTTCGAATTCATACTTAAACGGAATTTCAAAGTGACGAAAACCGAGGAAAGATTGAAAACACATGCTTAAAAACTTGAACGGCATTTAGAATCACTCACCAGTTCATCGATCAGCCACATCATCCTCGTCTTCTGCCTGTTTCCCCTGTTTCCAAGATCCCGGAAGGCCTCGAGAATAGCTTTGCACACTGGAATTACATCTTCTGCAGGGACCCAGGCATCGAGAGGGATCGCCTCCTCGCACCGCTTGGGGCTGAAGAATCCTCCAACTAAGAGATTAAATCCGAACACTCCATCCTTGGTCGCCGGCATGTAAGCGAGGTCGTTGATGTGAGGATGCTCGTAGAGATCATGCGACCCAATGACACACACGTTCCATTTCCTAGGCCTGCACGGAAAGATATTTTCTCTGTGAGTCTGTCCATGTAATTCAACAATACAAGATATCCATTGCAAAGGAAAACATGAGGAAACTTACAAGTTAGTGATGGCTGGATTCCCACGGAAATTCCCGGTAACATATTGGGACAACAAGTTCGTGTAAGGCCTAGTATCGATGATCTCTTCCGGGTCGATCCCTGCCAGAGGATTCCCAACAGGGTTCCTCACATTGTCCATGCCGCTCTGCAGGCTAGTCAGCCCGACTTCTTCTAGGCCTTCGAGAATCTCTGGCACATCTGGCAGGGTCACTCCCCTGATCTGCCAATTCTGCCTTGTAGTCACATCCGCACACCCATCTTTCCTGTACTTCCTGATGACGCTTGCAAGGTACCGAGTCTGCGCACTTGTCGTCACGCCATTGGGCAGCTTGAGCCTCATCATGAATCTCCCATCTGCATTAACGCACAGTTATGGCCAATGATACATACTAATAAGACGAGGAGTTATATGGCTGCTTCAGACATTCCTTAAGCTTAAAATGTGACAATAGACGATGTTGAGACGATTGATACAACCTTATAATAATCTTTCAGACCTGTCTATGTCCTCATCAATTAAAGCAGAACACTCAAGAAAAATTAATAAATCGTACAAGTCTCACCAAACTTGATCTACATTTTCTTTATATCCCGATGAAATTGTTACAGTTCTATAAAAATAATACAGAGTACAGATCAAACTGCTATGACAAAATCTATTATCTGAATTGGCATGATAAATAATATCTCAAACACTACCGATCATGAATGATATATGCATAAACGCATTTCAGAATTCACGAGCTACATGAATTGAGACGTGATTATGAAAAGATCAAAAGATCTTCTAAGGGACTATTTAATTTCTTTATTTTTCTGCATACTGATGAATAATTTCTTCCAGTGAAAAGGACTAAGCCCCCTCGACCATTTAAGCCTAACATTAATTAATATCAGTGTCATCTTCAGTAAACTTAGGCTAGCTTATAGGTTACCTCCATCTACCACCGTTTGAAATATGTCTTATGAAATTATATAATCATAATATGACATGGTTCGATCATGAGTCACGTACTTAATCCGTTCATCTAAACTACCGATGAAGTATGTTTCACGTTCGGTTAAGGACATAAATGGAAAGACGAGCTAACACTATTGATGAACCGAATGATAATACTAACTTCTGCTAGTCATACTTACAATGGTGTTTTCTCCGGTGGAAGAGGCCGAGCCACTTGAGCCGGACATCGATGTCGGCCTTAGTAGGCTTGGCGCCGTCGATCTCCTCCATGGACATCTTCGCGAGCTCCTCTATCCCATTCTCCATGAACAGTTTCATCGGCTCCCTCTCGATCTTCACCTTCTCCTGGGGGTTGATCCCTGCCCTGTACTTCTCCTTGAGCACCCAGTATCCACCCCGCTCCTCGACCCTCGGCTCCAGCCTCTCCGCATCCACCGCAGCCGCCTCCTCCCCGGATGTGGCAGGAACAGACGGAGCCGTAGTGGGGATGGCCCGGAGCCGGACTGACCTCGGGCGGTGCGACGAGGCAGTAGTGCTGCTGCTGCTGGTGGAGTGGCAGCTGGGCAGGGGAGAGGTGAGGAACCTGACTGAGAGAGAAGACATGGCTGCGGCGGGCGTGTGGCGGTGAGTTGGGGAGAGAAGGATGTGGATGCGGGCATTATGTAGGGGATGGTGCTGGAAAAATGTTAGGAGACCTTAGGAGGAGGAGGAGAGGTGTGTGGGGAAGGAAGGGGACTCTTGGATGAAGCTAAAGGTCATTTGGTTTTTGTAATTATGCTTTGAAGATTGCATGGTGATGGATGGATGACTCTCTCTCGCTCTTCCAAGCCAAGACATTTTTCTCTCCCTCTGTTTCTTTTTTTTTTTTTTACTTTCTTTTCATTTTCTTTTTATTTTTTCTATTATAAAAAATATATAATAAAATAAAAATCATAATAACTAATAAAAGTAAGTCACTCTAAGCGACGGTATACGCTATTACAGTACACATTCTTTTTTTACTCTTTTTATTTTCTTAATTTTCGTATTATGTTAATATCTCAAATTTTATTTACTATTGTCGGCATCACTTTGTGATTTTCAGATAGTATGTTCAACTTTTTATTGAATTGATGAATGTTTGTTTATATTTACGTGTATGTCAATCCTTTTTTGATGCCACATATATGCAAGCAACCTATATTAAACTACTTCTGGATACTAAAATATCAGATGTATATTCCCAAGGAAAGTGTTTAACTAAAAGTATATCCTTGCTTATCCCAAAAAGAAAAAAATATATATATCCTTGAAAAGATGGAATCATGATTTGGGAACGGAGTTTAATTTTAAAATTATAATTTTGATTTTAACTCTACCCACTACATAATAAAAAATACACGTTTCCCAAGTCAAATTTATAATACAATCTCATTTGTCCTTTTCCAGAATCAAAATCAAAATCAAAATCAAAATCAAACTCTGTTTCCAAACGCACCCTAATTATGAAACGAGTTGTCAAGTTGCTGAATTTTAACTTTTAGCTATTACGATTTTGACAGAGTTTTACTAAACAGCTAATTCCGGATCAATGTGAAAATTGAACGGATAATATTTTTTTAAAAATATAAATCGGCGTATTTTCAAAAGTTATTATTTTAAAATGTATGGAGTATTTTTAATTATGCATTATCCTATATTGCTATAATTTTTCTCTCCTTTTCTCCTTAATGTCATGCCACCATACAAGAACACATGGAGGATGACTTTTGGGATTGGTCAAAGGTCCCTTCCCATCCATCTCCGGACGGTGTCTCGTCTCGTCCTCGGAAGAGAAAAGGAAGGTGATGAAGCTGCTCGTCAGTTCCGGAACCAATCTTCCACTTCAACAAGTTGGAAATTCAAAATTGTACCTCGCGGAACCAAACCGACCCGCTTGATCGAATTTACTATGCGTAGCTTCCGTAAAAATACTTGTTAGACATTCGATCTGAATAATAAAATGAGCCGCGTCATGAAAATTAAAACAGATACAGTACCCCGGGTTATTTTAACACGGCAAAAAGTGATTCGTGATCATGGTCAATTTGGCTTTATAAGAATTGATTGAACTTGCTAAAAGCTACTCAGATTTCTTGGTTCATTTTTATCGTAATATATAATACAATTAGCAATTGATTTGAAAGTTTACACGACCTTTCAGATATAATATTAACATATATGTACAGTGTATGGGAGGTGGAACAGAACACAATAATTTAATGTGAGGGACCCTTGGAAGCCGCCAAGAGTCGCTCGCCGGTTTCGTCGCCGCCACACGCTTTGGAGCAGAAACATGCGGCGCCTACGCCTGGCCAAAGTCTTGTACTCGCATTAACGTTTAAGATTGTGAAATTCGAGTGTGTGTGTATATTCGATAGAAGTCTCATAAATTCGATGTAATATATGTTTTTAGTTATAATTCAATTAATACAGCAAAAAATTATTTCTTCATAAGAGCGAAAATTATATGAGAAGACTAAAATTTGTAGTATTTCCACAATGGCATATGGTCTAAAGTTCAAATTCAATCGATAATTATATCTATAGTTCATAATTAAATTAAACAAAAGAAATTAGATTTCGAATAAGATACACATCAAATGTATGATCCAAATCAAAGAAGATAGAGAAAGATAAAGGAGCGGGTCAAATAAACGAGATAAAGAATCACAGAAAATTTAGAAGTTACCATGACTTTTAATGAAAAAAGCAAATTTGAATATTAGAAATTTAAAACCTACTCGAACCAAACTTGGCTTAAATAGCGAGCTAAGTCTGTGGAATTGGCTTTTTTTTTTCCTTAGAAATCAACAAAATAAGCCAATATAGACCGACTTTGTAAACTTGATTGCATGATCTAAAGGCGTAAACTCATAATAGTTTAAGAGTTAACTCGATTCTAGAGTTTATCAACCAACATTTGTGCTTTGTTCTCTCTCTAGCGTGTTGTCTTAAAGATTAGATCAAACTTAAGCAAAAATGAAGGGAAAAAAAGGGGGTAAAATAAAATCCCCTTAAGTTTATGCAGTTAAACTCTACTCCACTCTTAATCAAATTAGACAATCTATTTTATTGACCTTGTTAACTTAATAAGATAAATTTCTTTTAATCATTGATTTTCACTTTCATCATATCTTTGTTCTTTTGAATTATTTTGATCTTCAACACCACATGGTTTATTCAATTTGATTATACTATTGATAAACTTATTAATGTGTAATATTTTTAAAAATAAAAATAAAAATAAAAATATTTTGAAACAAAAAGGAGAAAAGAACAACTCGTCAACAAATATTAAAGCTCTCAACGGTCTAAAGCAAGGGTATCTATTCATCATAAATATAAAGCAGGGATGTCTGACAACCAAACATCCACTCAAGGAAATTGATATAATAACTACATTTGACACTGAGAGATTATACCTATACCGAATACTCGTGTTTTGCAGTAGATGCCACCAATACTTCCATGAAGTTACGGACGACTATTTTCACGGTTTATAACATTGGCCCAATACTTAGATTTTAGTGGTCCTAATTTACGATGTCAATGTTGCAAGTAGAAACCTCACCAATGGCAAATCCTCCACCAAAGGTAATCGAAGAACTTAATGATTATCGGTGATCTCGAACAGAGTAGTTACAAACATTATTTTTCTTTTTTTTAATGTATTTTGTTATTTTCAAACTTTTTTCATCCGTAAAATATTTGCATGTCAGCAGGTTTATTGATGATTTAAATAACATGACCCGAAATTGAACTAACTATATTGCCTTGAAACAATATTGAAAAATAATATGAGTTAGGACAAAATTTGAAAAATAAGTTAAAAATTAAGAACCAAAAGAATTTTTTTCAATTAGGTCAACATGGACAATGGAATGAATTATCAATTTTACTGTTAAGAACAGCGGCGAAATGTCTATTTTGATCAAGATTAGGTTTGAGTGTCATTAGGCATAACCTCAAGGAAGGAGTGTATTTTACCCGAAAAAAAAAAAAAGCAAATCCATGGACTGATTTTTCTTTTTATCATTATTTATTTAATGCTTAAGCCCTTCCAACCTCTTCCATTTTTTGAACTGACTTTTGGTGATCTTAATAATAACATGTGAATATACCTAGATCAAACTTTTCCAGGCAAAACCATTTTTGAGGAAAAAGGAGAGAGAGCCAGGAAGACACCTTCCCACGTGCTGAAAGGGAATCAGAAAAGGATAATTCTTCCAACAATATCAAATAGAAAACATTTTCCCCTTTTCCTAGGAAAAAGAAAACAAACAAAAAAACATATCTTTTCACGATCCATCTGGTGTAGGTTCAAACTCTAGTGGAACATTCTTTCTTTTCTTTTTAAGGTTAACAATTTTGTAGAACTATAATTTATTTTATACGGATGATAAAATCACTATATAAATTACTATCTGCAAGAAGAATAGTAAACGCCCTCTTCTATGTTAAAATATAGAGTTGAGAAAGTTTCATCATCAGTCACAAAACAATTCTAGGTTCGGTTTTTCCCCGAGGGAATGAATGAAGTACAATGATCAGCACAAATGGGCTCTCTCCGTGATTCGCCTCCAAAGAATTTACTCTAATCCCATTCTATGTCCCGACACCGAAGGTGAAACCCATAGAAGGAAACTCGAGAATAGTAGCGTCGGCCGATTGAAAGACCTTTAGCACACCTCATTGGCCGTGTTCAAGCTATAACTGCTGGTAAGATGTCCCAATAAGGAGATGCCGTTAGACTGTTGAGAACTTTCTTTTCTTCAGACGAAGACGACTTCGAACTTTGCACAGGGGTTGCTCTTGATATGGGCCTTGAGATCGGAATCCGAGTTGAATCGGAAAGTATATAAGGCCTGCCTCTGGGTCAGCCCAAGAGGATATATCCGGTAAACCTTGAGTTTGTTTCCCCCTCTGATGCTCTCCGGTCTTTCTTCCTTCCATATCGGCATGTGCTTAAGATAGGTGAACTTCTTCAGTACTGCGGATTCTAAGGCCTCAAGCGTCAATTTCCTGTAACAATGATTGCGATATCAGAACAAGAAGAATGGGAAAAAAAAAAAGATAATGAAAAGATAATTGAAATCGATTGGCCAAATACGATCAGAAAGTTATCCACTTGGAAAGGCAACATTTTGTATGAAATATCATGCAATTTCAAAACTTCATCACAATCATAGTGCAATGAATGATGAATACAACTATTTTTACTATTTTACTAGTGGGAATTTATTTCTTTACCTCAAGAAAATGGATTCCATCTCGAACCTCCCTCTTTCCCTGACATACAAATGATACACGGTCTCTGAACCTCGGGTACACTTGCAGGGACGTTTCTTGAAACTCAAACTTTTCTCTTCTTTCTCCCAAATTGCTGTTGCAAGGTGAATGCAAAGACGGCATGATGAGTGTACAGCTGCCATATCCACAAGGGCCTTAAAAGAATCAGATGGGCCCTCGTACTTCCACCTGATATACATACATCCATCACTAGACCTTCACCATTTAGGGAAAAACGAAAATTGAAAATCTTCAATTCTAAATCTGGATACAAGTCACCAAGTATAACCCGAACATGGCATAACATGAGAATATCTACCTTCTCACGTGACTTTTTGCTTTATTTATTTTTGTTGAATAGACAATTATGTCGTGATTTAAGTAAGTCCTGAAGTATGCTTGTGATTCCATGTGCCAATAGAAAATATATATTTCACTGTAGGTGAAGCTATTAGGGCACCTCACCTCTCAGACAGATAACTTGCATGGCATTGTGATGAATTAGAAGGGCTATTAAAACACACAAGCAAAGGTTACCTCAGTGTTTCATTATATGCTTCGGGATTCTCTGAGAGATAGTTCATGGTCTTGGCAACCTCAGAAACATCACTTAACTCCTTAATATGTAGGATTGACCCAGGAGCAGGAGCGAAGTCCTGGATGTTTGGAGCACCAATCACGACAGGAACAGAACCTACAATACAAGGCACAGTCACACACTAACATTGCATGAAATTAAAGAAAAGCCCATAAAAAGAATCTTACATCTTTCAGAACAAGCATTTCAGACTCAACTTTCAGCAAGACCAAACAGCAGTCAAAATCATTAAATCTTAACGAGGGTTGAGCTATGTAGAGTCGTACCAGCAACAAGAGACTGGAAGAACTTTTCAGTCACATAATCTTCCTCATTTGAGTTCTCGAAAGCCAAGCTAAATTTGTAGCGCTTGAGAGTTTCAACTTTGTCCACTGCAAGCAAAGCTAATTCACCCAGTTATAGCAGTAATAAAAGGAACTGCTGTCTGTATGACAACTAGACAGACAAAACAGAGATCTTCTTGACTACGTGATTCCATAGAAACTACACCACTTTATGTTCTTCTTTAAGCAAAACACATGCCCTATACCTCATTTAACCTCCTTCAATAGCAAGAAGCGTGACCTGAGATTCCTAATGATTTGTTCTCACCCTCAAGGGAGCAATTCTATGTGTATAGTATGTTGATTGTTATTCTTTTTTATAGTTAAGGCATCTGAGCTGCGCAGAATAATTAACTGATGTTCCAGGTATGCAAAATCCCCCCTTACCACAATCAGGCACTTATCAGGATAAAGATTTGATTGACTATTTTATAACATATTCTCAAACTCTTTCCCCAATTGTAACTTCAATAACAGATGACTAACCTCTCCCATCACGGTTGCGGTGGCAACCACCATAAGAATCGATCTTAATTTTTGTCTTCTCGAGGGCCTCAAGCGCTTGCAACCTGAAGTTTCGAGCACCGCAATTGGAAATAAAGGCAGCTGCAAGGGCCTTTTCCGTCTTTGGCTGCACCGGAGCCATTATATCATATTCAGCCCAAGAGAAGTACCCAACTGGAACATCCGAAGAGAGACTGGTCGTCATCACGATATCGAAACCCCTCCTATAACATGAGAAAAAAATAAACTTGAGGTAAGAAACAATAACTAGACAGTCCTTCAGAAAGAGTTGAAGATATTGCTTCCAACACCTATTCATCTAACAAATAACAGTGAGGGCACAATTTTGTCAGAAAACAGCTGAAGTTGACTCGAGCTACATGCTTCACCCAAGAGTTAACTATTGCAGCCGATAGATTAAGACTTGGACAGCCGTTCTGAGGGTCGCCTTAAGTGTTCATGATAACATCCTTCCATAATTAATGCAATTATGTATGCTTGAACTGTTTAAGAAATAACTGTCTGATTACAGAACTGGACATGTTATATGCCCAGCTAAGTCAATTAAGATCGTGCTTACCCACCGTCGTGCCTGAGCAATATTGTTCTCCATGTAGTATTGCGCTGACTCCATCGATCGAAGTACACTTGCTGTTCCACCAGCTTGGGGAATCCCAAAGGCAGCATCAGGCTTCTTCTCTATACTGTACCCAAAACTACAACCCACAGAGCAAGATTTCCACTCCTACACAGTAAGCGGCAACAATGAGAAGTACAGTATAAACGACTACGAGGAACTGCATTCCACCAAATTATTGGCAGCATCCAGTAAAATTTTTGGAATTCACTATGATTCGTCAAGGAAATACTAAAAGCAAATACAGAAATCAAAAAATGCAAATTCATTCTATGGAAGCGTAAGCTACATACGATATTGTCATTCCTAAATTGAAACGACCCAAAAATAGTAGAAGTCCATCTTATTCTTGCGAGCTCTCTAATGCTTGAATTAGAGAGAAGACCTTCATCCCTTCGTACAAAAAAACACAACCCTGCCATTTTATTATCAAATTTCTCAAAAGAAACCCTCTAGAATGGTACTGTAAATTTTGACCAAAAACATAAGTAAACCAGTGTCCAACTCTGAGGCTTATACTGTTCTCCGGCATCCTCTCGCTCGATAGCCGAACCTAAAGCCTACTACCATCTTCATAAAGGAAACAAACTCAACACATATGTCTGAAGTAAGCAAAACATTCAATTCAGCTCCTGTTCTCATTAAACAACCCAAGCATTATCCATATTAGTAAACAGTAATCACCGAACAGCATCAAGTATGATCAAAGAGACAAACAAACCTTCTCAGCACCGGAGACCCAGATGGGATCCTTGTTGAAATCCCTAGAGTAAACCACCCTGTCCTCTCTCTCCAACCACTCCTCACAGTTCTCCGCCTCGGGCTCCGAGCTCCGGTCCTCCGTCCCGACCGGCAGGGGCAAATCGTCGCCCCCGCCCACGGCCAGCTCCGTGGTCGGCGGGGACCGGTGGAACAAATCGGCCCAGGAATCGACGACAGCCGAGTTCTTGGCCATGTCGAGACGGCCAAGGAAGGCGATCTCCGCAACAACAACGAGCAGCACGAACAGGGGCATGAGGTTGGAGCACTTCTTCTTGGGCTGCTGCTGGGGGTTCCCGTTGGCGATCGGCAGGGACTCTCTGGCGCCCCTCTGATTCGACCCGACAGCCCTCAGTTTCTCCATGATTCCGCACCGCGAAAGGACTGATCTTGGCCGAAAACGGAGATGGAGGAAGCACGAGCTAGGTGGATTTGACGCGTAACTTAAGATACTTTGGAGGGTTTTGGAATTGGGGTTCTGTCCGAGCTTCCATTGGATGGAGACTAAATTGCTCTGAGGGGGAAGAGAAGAATTGGAGATGAAGGAAATTTATAGGGTCAGAGGAAGAGCAGAGATTTTTCTCCTGCGAAGTCAACGGAGACCTGCTTAGCCCTCTGTCTCGTCTCGTCTCGTCGGCTCATCTGGGACATCGTTGAACGAGGTTGCCCGTCGCTGGACGCAAAGTGGAGGATCAGCTCATCATTAGGTCAGGTGGGCCACCGGCCGGTCAATTAGTGACTTCAGATGGGCCCTAATGATCATCCATCAAACAATTAAATTTAGGGCTTAAACAACTCTTTTAATGGCGTTTCTATTTCTATGTATAAGGGCCGGATTGTTCGTAGCTTAGTCCCGTCAATCCTTTTGTCTTCTTTGAGTTATTCGATGAAGAAGGAGACAACATGATCCAAAACCAATCACTGTTAGTTTTATTAACCGAGTTGATCATGAATTCCATGGAAGAGTTCGGACTCATAAAATTACGTCTAGTCGGGTTGTCACGCCTAAATCTATTTCGTGACTGGATGAGGGAAGTCGAATTTAATGTGTGGATTGGGCTGATTTTCCTTTGCCATGGGAGGACTAGAACTGGCCCAATTGGTCGAGTGCAATGTGCCCGTTGTTTGGTTGCAAAATGGACGTGTTTTCGGCCCATTTACCTACTCAAATTAAGACACGAGCACTCGGGTAACAACGCATCGATACATCATCGTTCGTGATTCTAATTTATAAATAAATTTGTCAACACGAGATGGAGAAATCCACACTTCAATATGTTCTTATCCCATGAGTAAAGTTATATCGCTTTTCATGAATGAATACTCGTATCCTTCCTACAAAATAGTTCCTTTTTTTTCCCTTTAATCACAGGGAACGTTTGTTAATTAAACTGAAAGGGATGAGAGAATGGGAAGGAAAATATGGCATTCTAAAATACGGCGACTTCAAAATTCTATTAGCTGCGAGACCGAGATAGAAGTGAATATCCAATGCCCCACAATTATTCACGTTTTGTGATTATAAAATCCAGAAAATCTTCTATGAATATTGTCCAAATTTGGGGCAAAGAAGAGATGCGATTGTCAACTCTCAAGTCACTTGTTGCCGTAATGAACACGTATTACAAAATCATCCAAGATGTTTGAGACGATCAACTAATCATATATGAAATATACAGTCGAGAGAGACACGGGACTCGCATTCGAATCTACAATAGGCAGAAAATAAAACAAAATTTTGAAGAACAGGAATGAATAAACTTCTATCTTATGAACGATGAAGTAAACAATAGGATCAAACGAAAGATCTCTTTCATACAGCAAAAAATGTTTGAGAAACTGTAAAAAAAGAAGAGTATACCAGTCCAGTCATTTTGCTATATAATCTCTGTTGTATATATACAAAAATTCATGTAATTAATAACTTCCCTTTTGGTATGGATTTGAATTTGCAAATTCTGATCAGTCAATGTGAAGAATGCTTCACCGAACAAGCCACCACCTGCGCCCACTGCTTTAGCCTCGTCTTCACCGTCTTGGGATCATCACCTACATATTTTCATATATATATCCACGATTTAAAAAAAAAAAAAACAAATGCTTAATTAATCACGAAACAGATTAATTAGCACATTTAATTACATAAACACAATTAATTATATTATTCAATTCCTTTCTTTTAATCAAAAATAAAAATATATATAGAAAAAAAATTGGAAGTTTTGAGAGATATGTCGCTTTTTGATTGATCCAAGAGATATGTCGCTCGACAAAAACCGTGCTGATTTACTGTATATCATACTTAGAATGGGGATTGTTAATTGTTCTTATTAGCAAAAATCAAATTTAATTTGTTAAACAAATTAAATCAATATCGATCACCAACCATCTATTCGACTGGGGATATAATGCGCCGAATTCGATATAGGAAGGCGGATGAGACTCTCTATTGCGAACAATATGAAACAAGACTATGCAAGATATGTATAATTAATTATGTGATATATTGTTAGAATTTATTCGTACATACCAGGATCATATATGGAGCTCATGGAACCCTGATCGGAATCATTATCGGAGTTCAACGACAACAGAGAGGAGACTGACGATGATCTCGACAGGCTCCGGTGGTACTGCTTGTTCACGGCCTGGTATAACCCTAGTGCAGGGAACAAGTCTGATAGCTTTGGATCGACCTCGGGCGAGTCGAACCCAAACCCTAGCTCCAGGCAGCCCCTGAGCTCCTCCAGGTCCTCGTTGGTGACGCTCTTGCTCCGCTCGAGGCTAGCACCACCAGCTCTCCTGCCACTAAGCATTTCCTTTCCCTTGCCTTTCCTCCTCTCCCATGCCTCGTCTCGGAGCAGGTCAGGAGACCACGAGTTATGCTTGTGGAGTCGGCTGTGCCTAGGAAGCGGAGGTGGCGGAGGCGCGCCGTGTCCTGACATCATGACGGCCGCCTTGCTTGATGGCGGGGAGGTTCTAGGGTTGATGGTGGGGTGGAGGGAGAGGGTGGTTTCATATAAAAGAGAGGATTTGAAGTTGAACTGGGTGGCCACTTTAGAGCTGTGTGGGGAATGATTCGGGTTGGTGCTCCTTGGGGTCCATTCATGAATTATTAGGGAAATTTGGTCAAAACTTTGGTATGGGAAAATATATATTCAAAATTAATAAATTATGGCAATTGCCAAGACAGATCAATGAAGAGACAACCTGGTTATTGTCCATTAGGTAAAGCATATATTAAAACTAAGATTTCATACAATTAATTTATTAACATGTATCACACATCATAATTGGTAATATATATTATAGTTATAATAAATTGCTCGGGGGTATTTAAACAAGTTGCCATGTTAAGAAATATGTAGAACGGTAGTCTTTGACTACTGACCAAGGAGGCAAAAGTGCATGGCTTTCCTTTCACGTTTGTCATGTGTATTTATGTATTTCGGTAAGTCTGATATTTGAAATCTAGGGAATTACCTTCCAAAGGAATATATATATATATATATATATATATATTTGAAATTTAGGAACTTCCCACCAAAAATTCTCGTTAAGGGCTTGTCAAAGCCCGGCTCAACCCAATCGTCATCAGGACTGGCCGACTTCTGGTCCAGGCCCATTAAATTTTAGCGACCATACCGAGCCAACTGAAGAGTTCATAAATGGTACTATGAAAGCAGGGGGAAAAGAAAACATGGCACAAAGTTTGATCTCATGACATGATCCATATCAA
This sequence comes from Punica granatum, assembly GCF_007655135.1. Classification (NCBI taxonomy): domain Eukaryota; kingdom Viridiplantae; phylum Streptophyta; class Magnoliopsida; order Myrtales; family Lythraceae; genus Punica; species Punica granatum. The sequence continues at coordinate 37,968,478 of NC_045128.1, read as the reverse complement.
GGAGTCTAGGAGATACTGCATCAGAATAATAAAGATATATTATTGGATATTGGATGTATAAAAGAGTTGGATACGACCACTTACTAACTTAAACTTGTGTGTGGAATACGATACGGCCAATCACTTATAGATTTAGATTAGAGTAGATAATCTTGTGGCATTCTTCTCTAGATTACGTACCCAATGCGGCCTAAATCATTAGTGCATATTACGGGAATAGTGCTTGCTAGTGAGCTGGGCTAGGAGAAGTTTATTACCTATGGGCTTTTTTATTTCTTAGCAGACCTGCCCAGTTTTAGATTCCACAAGCCACACCCATGTCATATCAGAGGGAATGGATCCAGAATTGCCATAGAGCAACCTTCCATAAGGATTCACAATCTATCCGGAATATAGTCTCTCAACCGGAAACATTAAATTCCGACAATGGTGCAACTGAACTCCGAATCCGGTCCAGTAGAGTTTCTTCATTGGCGAGCATGGGAAGAGCATGTGTAGGAGCCATCTCTCTACAATCTATCCTCGGAGGTCGACCGTCTTATAAACATGCACCGATTACTCTACGGTTCCTTCAATTAGGTCATTCCGATTATCTTGCAGAGTTTTCCAAAACCGGATCTGTAAGTAGGCAAGAAAATCTTCCTCAACGTGCATACTGTACGGTGGAGAACTTCATAAAAGAGACCTGCCGAGCGAAGCTGGGAAGCTGCAAGCGATAAATTATAATACTTGAAAGCAATCCATATCCGACTTATTAGAGAACTCGCGACTAGATTTGCATCAAGTTTCGTTCCTTTCGGTCCCCATTCTCGAGGTTGGAGCTCTCCCTCATCTATATAAATTATAAAAGCCGAAACCATTATTCATATTGCGCCATATAGGACAAAGCAGTTCTTACATTGAGTGACTTTTCATATTTAGCGAATTAATGAAGAACATTTGACTTAATATGATTATGATACATTACAATTCATTAAATATAATAAAATATATATTATGATAGAAGATTTACACAATTTAGTAGAAAAGAGCTTTCAAATCTTTTTTTAGTAATATTACTAAATTATTATTTTTTATAATTGTAGATTTGAACAATAACAAAAATTAAAATATATAAGCATCAACCATCATAATACTCACTGAGCCTATAAGTGATCGCGTTCATCTTCAACCTAAAAACTCGAGTTGCTAGGTTGTGGTACCTAATATCTTATAAATTCATATTTTTCTACTCTATTTTTCCGTGTGGGATTAACTCTCAACATCTACTCTCACGTGGCAACGTGTGGTTTTGACATTTCACCTACATATGTCACGTGGACCTGAAGAACCCGGCCTTAAGAACTGATTACGAATTGGGACTGGACTTTCGTGCTCAGACGAGAGGAGGGGGGACGACAATTGATAATGAATGCCATAGTTGGGCCTGAGAGGAGATGCTTGACTACTAGAAGTTGGCGAGAGATTTGGCGTGGTGTTGGCTCACACGGTCGTGTAGAAGCATAATTCGCTTTGATACCATGAACAACACGAAGAGAGGATTAACGATACTTCACTCATCGACTGATTCGTTTACATATACTGTGTACAAATAAGAGGAAAAGGGCAAGAATCCCAAGAATAACGAGTAAGGGAATCCGCCATGTGACTAACCAAATTTACATCTAATTATAAGGAAAATATCTCTAGTATATGGCATGTATGTACATGAGAATAAGAAATATATCACAGAATCGCGAATGTTTTGAGTAACCCGTAATATCTATTTTGTCTCTTCTGGACATGTTGTACTCATTGCCCATAACAATTGACAAACAACCATTAATTTCTCTATTGCATGGCCTCTCCAACTCCTTGATTCCCGAAGAGGAGATTTCCCTAACTACCTCACAAACAATGATTGCCACTTCAACATCATTATTAATGGTTTTGGTCTACAAGAAACATTACTGATGGGTTTGTTCTCGAATCCATCCACATCTATGGTCTCTTATGCACATCTACTAAAAAGAAAGCAGAAATCTCATATCGATAAACTGTTAAACCTCATTTTTCGTGCAAAAGTTCTTCATTCTTCTTTTATGTCCCAAAAGGAACGAATACAAGCAGAGCAAGATAATAATATTTGTATCCAAATTCTCATCATACTCCGATAGATTTGAAGTGTAAGCCCGTATTTCACCAATCCGTCCTCAATATCATAGATCTCTTAGATCGAAAAGGGAAAGAATTTGATAAGATGCATATGATCCACTGACCATATAGTGGTGCTGCCAATGACAGCCCGAGCAGCAATTTCTCCTCGGATTACAGTGGATGTGATGGGCCGCCATACCGTTTTAGGAAACCTTCACAAATTGAGCAATCACTAGCCGCAACGTGGCACGACTGACCCCACCACCACCGTGCATGCGAGAATGTCGGAGGCCCCTTTATTCTGATTGGCCCCTGCCCTGCCCAAGCATCCTTCACATATACCATTTCTACATGTCACCTTTTGATTTTTTTAATCCAGACTCTTTGACGATAATTCTAGAAATCAATCGATCTGACCTGTAAAGCAGTTGTTTAGCGCTTGAAAGGTAAGCGGTTAGTAGATAGATAATATAATAAGCCTGTGATTCGCGAGATTCGGATCTCCAATCGATCGGACAGAGTCTCCAATTTGAATACAAATGTCGATTTTTTATTTTGCCCCTGACATAGAGAATCAACAACCTCTTGTCTGATTTTGTTAATGGTGATTTTGTGCACGATACATAGAGAAGTAAATCGGCTGATTAGTTAATGGTGATTGTGTCGACAATATATCAGCTAAGATGCTATATCGGGCGATTCTATGATGCACTACAGTAAGCCTCCTCTAAAGTGGGTCAAAAATAGATTATTCATGCACGACGCATGGACTCACGAAGGAGTTTTCTCCTAATTTGGTCCATTAAACTTTTTCCCTCGATCAAAATATAAAGTTTTACCCATCATATTAGACAAGTTTCATTATGGGTATTAACTGCTCGTGTCAACTAGTAAAACTTTTTAGAGATGAGAAAGATATCTTTTGCAATACTACTATTTTTACAATTATATTACTTTTGGAGTATTTTGGAGGGAATGCTATTATCCGTCAGAACCTCATTTCTTGTCATAATAATTATACTGTAAATAAATATATTAAGTTACCAATCACCGGATCAACTGAAAGTAATAAAAGCAAATCTTTCGATACATCACTAATAAAATAATGTTCTAGTTTGTTGGTCACCTAGATAATGGTCGCTTAAAATATGGATATTTTATCCACTGAAAAAATATATGAAAATTTCATTTATTTAGTCGGTTATAAGGAGACTTATGGGAATCGAATCTAAAATCTCTTAATTACCAAACGAAAGTGTATACTGTTATGTTACGCCCTATTTTTTTTTTGTAAAATTCTGTTTATTAATAATGTATAGATTGAGAATCCCTTTTATATATTTTTTTTTCAAGTTTCAAGGAAAGTAGTTGATCACTTTTATATATATAGTAGTTTAATCACATTTGTTCTTTGGGAAAGGAGAACGGGTACACAACAAAGATATAAATGCAAACGATGACATTGGCTGAAATTTACACCAAAATCAAGAAGGAAAATTCAACCATGGGTACCATATATTACTCCCTGCATTTAGAAAAATAAATCTACCGCAATAGGCAACGTCATGTCCCATCAATTGATATATTAAAAAGAGAGAGAGAGAGAACCATCATTCTCATATGAACAAATGCACTAATTCCGCCAAAATAGTGGAACCCCTATGAGACCCTTGTATAAAAATTTACTCGAAGGTAACCTAACCGGTCTTATCCTAACAGCGGCGGGACAAGGATAAGAACTTCGAGTCTAAAGTGCTATCTACACCAAACACCGAGTACCGAAAGATAGATAGAAAGCATGGACACCCACCACCCAATAGGCAAAAAGGACCCGAGAGTTACATGCATTATAAATGATACATGAGGTTTTATTTGATTTTAAAATAATAAATTTTACTCTACTTAACTCAATTATGATCTTTTCCGAATTCAATATTGTAATCATTATTATTTTATTTATTTTTATTTATAATAATTTTCCTAACAATTTATATATGTAATTTTTAAATAATAAATTTCTCATCTACTTTCACATTTATATACACAAACATATATATATATATATTATTGCCTATTAATATATTTGTCGACACTTACAATCATTAAATAAAATCAAGTTAAGTTGGATTTTGAGCAAACTCGAAAACCAAACAAAAGCTAAAAAGAACGTTTTATGTCTACATACGAATAAGTCATAGCCCTTAAGTCAAGGTACATATCGAGGCCGTTCCAGACCCTCGCACAACTCAAAGGTCTCGGCCCGCCCCGATCGACAAGCCGCGGTGGGTACCGCGCAGGTCTCTGGGACGACAGCCCGGGGCATATGTGTAACTAGCATAATTATGGCCGCATCAGAGTCGCCGCAGGCCACGCCACTGTTCTCGACCAGTAGACGACCATCCCATCCCGATTGTCGGAAACCCTCAACCAAAGGTCGTGATCGGCCCACATTGCGCAACCTCATTGGCGGCACGTCACATCAACACCATTTCGTCCTCTACCTCATTGGACCACGTTACGCAATAGGATGCTCCGCCCCAAAGAAATAAATTTAAAAATGGATTAATTAAGTGGGGAAAAAATACTGGTCTGTGCCCGACCTCCTTAAAACGGCGACTCGTGGCAGTAGGAAGGACTTCACAAGACACTTGTCGACTCCAGCCGGAAAAGCGGCCTTCTGCTCTCGGGGGGGCTGGAAACGACAGTTCTCCGCAGCCTTCTTCAGTCAGTATTTCCGATATATTTCTTCGATAAATTCAAGGTAAATAAAAAAAAAAGGAGAGAAGAAAATGGAATTTCTTTTACCTCTGTCTTCGTCTCCCTCTCCGTCTCTCGGTCTCTCTCTCTGTGTGCTCTGTGGTTATTCATTTGTTTTTATTTTTTGGCCATTTTACGAAGCCATTTTTCCATTTTAGAGTCCATTTATTTTTTCTTCCTTTTTCCCTTTCGTGCTAGGTAATGTCTAATCAAGTCTAGTCACGTAAAATTTGAGCTGATTGGCAGTAAATTTTTGGTTTTTTCCTCTCTGGGTTTCATCTGGTTTGATATGATCCCGGTAGTAAGCGGCGAAAATGGATTCTTTGATACGATTTTTTTTTTGTTTAATTTGGGTTTCCTTCTTTCTGGGCTATTTGTCTTGGAAAAAGGGTTGCGAGCTTATAGGAGCAAACAATTTTCTGTGTCTATAATAATAATAATAATTAATTTTTTTTTGGTGTAATGTTTGTCTCGGTTTTTTTTTTTATTTTGGACGGAAAGTGATGAATTTTGTTGGGATTTTATTGGTGGTGTTTGATTCGGCAAAAGCGATTAGATGAAGGACTGAGATTGGAAATATCTTTGATGTCTCATTCTTGTGATTTGTTCCTATTTCCCTGATGATTTTTTTGGGGTCAAATCTACTGTATCATAGATTCTTTAGGGTTTTTGAGGTTTTATTTGATTTGGGAAATGGGTTGAAAAGATTATATTGGGTTGATATATGTTTAGTTTTTCTTGATCTTGTGGTAATCTTTCTGGGTGTTTCTTTTCTTGTTGGAAAATTATTAATTTCAACAAACCAATCCAGTTTTGATCTGCCATATAAGCCAAAGCCATGATGAGTTTGATGTCCCATCAGCATTGGCATTGGGTCCGGTCGATGTCTTTTCGGTTCATATTGACTGGCCTTGATTTGAGGAATCATAACAAGGCTCTAAAAGTACATTGATATTCCAATTTGATCTGGAACCCCCAGGACGGGTTCAGAGGACGCTTTAAGTGGTTTTGGGAATTTGTACGCTGTACCGCCTCAGATTCTCATAGACATTTGCTGACCTGAAAATTTTAATTTGGATTTGTTTTCTCCCATTAGATTCTCGGGCAATTTGTGCACTTATCTTTTGTTTGCAAAAGGGGGACATAGTGGATGCCAAGTAATGTGGATGATGCTTGTGAATTTTTCGGTTCATTTATCTATCTTGTTCTTTGAATTGAGTTATGGACCGAGGACTGTAAGAGAACGGAAGGTAAAGATTTCGGAGCACAGTTAGTCTGATCTGTTTCGCTTTAATGGGAATAAAAAGATCTTGTTGCTTCCACCATTTTGCAGGTATGGGTTCAGACATGAACTTCAGGAACTTCTCTGATGCTCCATCGGCTGATGCAAGTGCCGCCAGGTTGAGTGGAAACATCCCTTTAACTCGACAGCCCTCGATTTATTCCCTAACTTTTGATGAGTTCCAAAACACATGGGGTGGACTAGGGAAGGATTTTGGGTCGATGAACATGGATGAGCTCTTGAAGAGCATATGGAATGCTGAGGAAACTCAGGCAATGACCTCCAATGCAGGAGGAGCAGGTGAAGGAGGGAGCAGTGGGCCCGGGAATCTGCAAAGGCAGGGATCGCTTACTCTGCCCCGAACTCTTAGTCAGAAGACAGTCGATGAAGTGTGGAAGGATTTGTTCCATGGGAGTGAGGGACCAGGAGATGGGATTAAAGGGGAACCTGTATCGAATTTGCCTCAGAGGCAGAAGACTTTGGGCGAAATGACATTGGAGGAGTTCTTATTGAGGGCTGGAGTTGTGAGAGAAGAGATGCAAACACAACAGATTGGGAGGCTTGGTGATGGAGGTTTCTATGGCGACCTGTCACGGATTAGCAATAACATTAATAACAATAATGCCGGTCTAGCTCTTGAGTTTCAACAGCAGACTCAGAAAAATGGTCTTGTGGGCACTACACACATTCCGAATGTAGCATTAAATGTTCCAGGGATCCGATCTTCTCAATCTCAGCAGCACCCGCTCTTCCCTAAACCGGCAACAGTGGCTTTTGCTTCTTCAATCAATCTACCAAACACCTCTCAATTGGTGAGCGCACAAGTAACGAAGGGCGTGATGGGAATTATTGAGCCGCCCGCCGGCAATTCTGTCATTCAAGTCAGTGGAATTACAAATGGGGGACTCAGTGTTGCAGTTCCAATAGGGATGAGATCTCCTGCTACGAGCCAGTTATCGCCTGCTGTTTCTAAGAACACTGCGGATTCATCGGTTTCACCAGTTCCTTATGCTTATGGCCGTGGGAGGAAACGAAATGGTGCATTGGAGAAAGTAGTTGAGAGAAGACAGAAAAGGATGATAAAGAATCGGGAGTCTGCCGCTCGGTCGAGGGCTCGCAAGCAGGTAACGACTAATGCTATGTTTGGTGTGCAAGAAGAAAAACAGCTCAAAATGGACTTTTTTTTTTGAAACTGCCCTCATTTTATATGGCAGTGACTTAATTTCTCGCTCTTTCTATTTCATACCAAACGTGACGTAAGAAGCTGCCCCTGAACGCTTCACGTTTAATACTAACATGCTTTGTTCTGATTCCAGTGTCAACTCAGTACCATAATACATAAATGCTGCTAATAGGATATTCCATACTTCCATTTTTCAGCAACTTGTGATACATGGTTTCTGTCGTATGGCTTGCGATCTTGTTCGATGCGGCTGTCTTAGGTGTAACGAATTGTTTACAAAGCACTGATAGACTGATAGGTGGAATTTTCTTTGCAAATGACTGCTTATGTACAACCCCTCGTCATGAACCAGCAGCTAGATAGGTCATTTCTGTAACTTCTTTGTCTGTGTTATTTCAAGGATCTGTAGTTTGAGTATGTACCTTACAATCATCTCTTCGTGTTGAAATTGTATTCGCATGTTAATTTTGGAGCCGGCTAATGTTTTTCAAAATCTCGTTTCTATTGGTTGGAATATGGTCTCGTGTCATTCATATCCACTGTGAGGAGGAGGAGCTCTTTGAAAAAAAGTTGGCTGTTAGACATTTAGATTGTGATATTCAAGGAAGCCGCTTCATATCCTTAAGATCACATCAATTTCTTTCAGGCCTATACCCTGGAGCTGGAAGCAGAGGTTGCCAAACTCAAAGAAATCAACGAGGAATTGCAGAAAAAACAGGTGTTCTGATGATTTGAAATTAATGAACCAATCCATTCGGAATTCAGCACTGAGCCCTTTCTGATTGCTTGCCTTTCTTCTCATTTTCTCTTTTGCAGAACGAATTCGTGGAGATGCAAAAGAATCAGGTAAATACATGTTGCTGCCATTTATTTAAGGGAAATGCTTTGTTATTGCTGGGAATAATATACTGAATTGGACTTGTTAAGATGCAAGACTAAGGGTCTTTTCTCCAACGAGCTCGACTTGGTTGTGCTCAAATTTATAGTTGACTCAAGAATTGTCAAAAAATTGAGGCTTTTGAATTGTTTCTAGCAGATCCTGCAGACAACTAATGGAAACTGGGGGAACAAGAGGCTTTGCTTGAGGAGGACCCTGACTGGCCCCTGGTAGGATCCCCGTGTTCAAGCGTGGATGTTCGAGTGCGACATATGCAGGCTGTAGGGGAAGGGTAGGTATTAGATGTAGCCGTGTGAATATCACCCGCACGAGGTTGTAAATTTTGAGCTGCAATAAGCTTTTGTCTGTAGATTGATCAAACTTGCAGTAGTAATAGGATAAGGGATGTATAGAATGTCTGCAGAAAGTTTCATGTTCCAGTTGTGTGGATAATCCGATCCCGGCGGCTTCAGCGAGTCCTTTGTAGTCTAGACTCAGCTTTAACCTTGGTTCGAAAATAATCTCTGTTCACTGATCCTCCTGTTCGTTCTTTTTGATGCATCTTTACCTCATCTTTTGTGGCACCTCATTCTCAATTCATGTTATCGTATCTGTAAAACTTGTTCAGGTGACAATGGTGTTTTTATTGTTCGAAAACTGTCTGTTTGGATAAGGAAAGATAACGCAATACGATGACAGAACTCCTCTATGCAACACCCTGCTGCCGTAAACATGCCTCGCAGCGAATACAAGGAACACTACACTGCTGGGGATATTTGTTTTATTCGGGATCCATACGCATACGATCATCTGAAAGGTGCTACATCGATTCTGTGAAGGTTCTTGCGACAAGAGGAACAAGGTCATTCTTAGTTGCTTCGATCCGAAGACTGTCTCTCGTAATAGAGCATCCACTTCGTGGCCAGTTCTCTAACTTGTGACGATTGTTGCCATTAAAATTTGCACGCAATGGAGTATTCCATCAAAGTGTATCATATGGAATAGTAACTCGGACCATTGCGAGCGCCCGTGGCCTAATGGATAAGGCGTCTGACTTCTAATCAGACGATTGTGGGTTCGAGTCCCACCGGGCGTGTTTACTGTTCTTATTTTCTTTTTCTCCCTTTTTGCCCTCGACGTTCCACAGATTGTAATTTTTAGTTCTTTTCCTTTTGACCGGTTGCGCTCATTTTCTTTTTCTCTTTTAATTTAATAGAGTCAATCATTCATTAAAACATAGAAACACGGCTACAAAATACGACACAATAACAGGACAGACATATAATACAAAGTATGCATGAGGAGACACAAAAATGGGCAACAAAGCACAATAACAAGAATAGAGCCGATTATATTATTTATCAACAATGATAATAAAGCGATAGAAACAATATTACCAGTGAGCAGAGAGTGGTCGATAGTCATCTGATGAGAGCGACTTAATCGTATCGAGTCCTATAACTTCCTCACCGCGCACTGTCAGCGGAGGACCGCCAACTTACCACCTACCACTTTGTCAGAGCAAATTGGGTCGGTTTCACAAATTTTTAGGGACCCCTTTCAAATAACTTAAACTGAAGGGGTAAAATGAGACTAATCTCAAACTAGAGGGGGCAAAACTGAAATTATGTCAAAAGAAAAACATGGTATGGTGCCGAATTAATTACGAGTTTCCCTGTTTTGCCCTTCCCACCGGCCGTATGGCCGCCTCTTCCTACGCGTATTCTCTTTCTTTCTCCTCTGCTGAGGAGCCTTCGTTTGCTTGCTTGGTGTTCTTCGAAAGTCACAGAACATCACCGTCCAATTAATTCATTAATCCGTCCTCTAGAGCTTCCTTTGCTCGAAGGTTCCTCTCTCGTCTATCCCCGCCCGGCCCCAGATTTTCTTTCCCGTTTCACTTTCCTGTTCCGGCTGATCGAAGACTAGTCAAGTTCCTCTTTTTGATTCGTGGGCATGCTGTAAATCGAGTCTCCATCCCGCTTCTTGTTCCGGGTCGGTTGTTTTTCTGTTGTCGAGAGCTTGCTTGTTTGAACGGGGGAAGTCTGCGCAATTAGGTACTCCCCTCTTTTTCTGTTTTTGCTTAAAAGGGGGTGGTTGCATCGTGGTTTTTGCTAGCGGTTTTGTTTTCCGTCAAAATGGTTACTTTGTGCTTTAGCTCTGAGGATTGAGGGCGGGGTTGTTCGTTTTAAGTCGGCTTGGCTTGGTGGGTTGCTGAAATGGGTGATAGGTTTTGCCTCTGGCCCTTGTTAATTCCACTTGCTTCGTCACTTGTGCTGAAGATTTTAGGTTTTTCTTTAAGGGTTTTGTTTGAAAGCTGGGATTTTGCCAGAATATCTATTTCTTATTTATAGAGAATTCGTGTGCTTGGGATTTATCAACAAGTGGTATCTTCTTGTTGCGGGGATCTAGTTATTGAGAAAACAATGGAAAATATTCGAAAAAAGAAATGTGCATTTGGGCACCCTTAATGCAACCTAGTTCCCAAAGGGTTGCCCTAGTAATCGATTATAGATCAGTTCCTGTGCAGTACAGTTGTGATGCTTCAAATACTTCAACGGTCATGAACTTGTCGAAGTGCCTATGTCTCGTCACTGTCCTTTTTGGTCCGATATAGGTTTGCGAAGTGAAGTTTATCTTTGGTATTAGATGTTTAAGCTTCACTTGGCATTAAAGAATCTATGCTTAAATTGAGAATGATTACGCAGTTTATCATGGCATGATGGTGTCAAGACCGATAAATCATATGAAAATGCTTTGCTCATATCGGGTTAAAATAAAGGAAAAGGAGATTTGTGATGTCAGAGTATTTTTCCGATTATGTTAAGGTTGAGGTTCATCCTTGCGGTGATGCTCTCTCTTTATTTACTGCGGCAGTAAACGTCTTCTCAATCATTAGATACGTGCCATGCTATTTTGATAAATTACCCATGTGTGTGGTGATATTTAATATTTAACTCCTTCAATTGCGGAAAAATGTGTATGATTCCCATCTTAAAAATCAAGAGGTTGTATTCAATCCTCATGTTTGGCGAAGCCTTGGTGAGGCCAACCACACGGGGTAGAGAATGGGATTACCTAGTTCATGGCCTTGTGGGATTTCATATAGCTAGGGGTTGTCTACTTTAATTGTAGTCCCTTCAGGCCGAACTTTATTTTTTGTTTATATTTTTGGTATTAGGATTCCTCTGTCGGTGCTCTCCTTCTCTGATGCGAATATGAGTAATGTATGGGTGTCTGAACATCCAAGGCTAAAGAAATAGAAAATACTATTTACATCCGAGCATCTTAATCTTTGGTCAGTGCCAATTTGTCTTTTATTTATTATGGTACATAGCAGAATTTCGCAGATTATTGATCCCTAAGCTGTACTTCTACATCAAGTATGTTCTGCTAATTTTGGCCGTCTTTGTTGATGTTGAAACTCTTAATTTGTGCCCTTGAGTGTATAGCTTTAGATTATTTGAAATTAATACACTCTTGAAGGGTAAAAAAAGACTTAGGAGAATTAGATGACTTATCTAAGTTGGAGACTCGAAAAGGTTTTTCCATCATTGCTTTGCCTTAAAGATATATTATTTAGACCAAGTGTCACATTTCTCATTGGTAATTTTTATTTGTGAGCAGGATTGGAAATTAAGATGTCATTTTCATTGTCCCCCCTGCATATGTAGAAGTTGGCTTGAATTAGTTGCAGGAAGGATCTAAGGTCCTCAAGTAAAAGCCTAGGAGCTGCAAAGTCTTGATCTTTCTCATTGGTATTTGCCAACTCCTCGATAATCACTATCTGCTTTTTTTTTTTCATGATTTAATATGCATTCTTGGGATAATTCAAGAACTGAATAGTTGTTCTCCTTGACATTCATGTGAATTTAGCTTTAGTAGTTGCAAATTTATGGGTGCCAGTTAATATTTATTCATTTGACTGTGCAGGACTCTAGTTAATATTTATTCATTTGACTGTGCAGGACTCTCCAACCTTCAAAAGAAAAGCATTGATGGCGAATCCCAGTGCATCAACATCAATAGTTGCCTTGGAATCCTCTGAACAGAGGGGTACATGCTCGGTTGATTCTAACATGAACCCGAATCCAACCATGAGCCAGATTGATTTGGATGGCCCTGTTGCGATCCTCTGGGACATCGAGAACTGTCCGGTCCCAAGTGATGTCCGCCCTGAGGATGTAGCAGGCAACATCAGAATGGCCTTACAAGTCCACCCTGTGATAAAAGGAGCTGTTATGTCATTCTCTGCCTTTGGAGACTTTAATGCCTTCCCGCGGCGACTAAGGGAAGGTTGCCAGAGAACTGGTGTGAAGCTTGTTGACGTCCCAAATGGGAGAAAGGATGCTGCGGATAAAGCCATTTTAGTTGATATGTTCCTGTTTGCGCTGGACAACCCTCCACCCTCATCAATAATGTTGATTTCTGGGGACGTTGACTTTGCCCCTGCGCTTCACATCCTTGGCCAACGTGGGTACACTATTATTCTTGTCATTCCCTCTGGTGTTGGAGTGTCATCAGCTCTCTGCAATGCCGGTAAGTTCGTCTGGGATTGGCCCAGCGTGGCCCGTGGGGAAGGGTTCTTGCCTCCAAGTAAGGCATTAATGCCTCCTCGTGGTGGTTGGCCTGCCGATGTTTCAGGGCATCTCGCAGGTTGCTGTATCAATGAGACCCTGAGTGGGCAGAACGAGGAGGAGGCAATTGTGTACCGAGGAATCTCAAGAAGCTTTTGCAACTCGAGAGATTATTCTATAATCGCTCATTCCTTGACTGAATACAACACTGGAGCAATCTCTATGTCCTCTTATCCCGCAATGGCAAGATCAGAATCTGGGTTCAATGAAGTGAATGGGGGAGTTCCCTCTGCATTGGATCAAAATAATCCGACTGCATGGGTCCAGCCCGGAGACCTAAATGGTCTCAAGGGGCAATTGGTGAAGCTCCTTGAGCTCGCAGGTGGGTGCCTGCCCCTGACCCGAATTCCATCTGAGTACCTGAAGAGCTTTGGGCGGCCACTCTACGTATCAGAGTATGGAGCAGTGAAGCTTGTCAATCTCTTCAGGAAGATGAGTGATGCTATTGCTGTAGATGGTAAAGGCCATAGAAAGTTCGTCTACCTCCGGAACTGGAAAGCGGGCCCAAACCGAAGCGAGCCCCCATCAGCTTCAGCAGGAAAGGGCAAGAAAGTTAGAGGGTTTCCAGAAGAGAGTGGAGATGTCATAACAGGTTGTTCTGGGTCCTCAGAGGAGTTCTCAGATGAGGATCGGGTGCTGATGGAGGAACAAAGGAATAAGAGCGAGGATCAGAGCCTCCAGGAGTTCAAGTACGAGCTGCAGGAAATTCTTGTGAGCTACTCCTGTAGGATCTTCTTGGGCTGCTTTGAGACGGTTTACGAGCAGCGGTACAAGAGGCCGTTGGATTACCGCAAGCTTAGAGTGGAGGGGCTCGAGGAGCTGTTCAAGAAGATGAGAGATGTTGTGAACTTGCATGAGGATCCCGTGAGCAAGAGGAAGTTTATATCTGCTATCTGTGGGTAAGAAGAGGAACTTAGGGTCTCCCCGTGCTCATGTAATCCATGACGCTTTTTAAGTTATACACAGATCTGTGCGTCGAAGCATGCTTGTCATTCTGCCCGGCTTTGTAAGCTCTGTGCTGAAGCCGCTGCTGGATCTGTGGTACATGCACGATCCTGTCATGAGGTCCCCATTGTACAGTGGCAGGCTGCTTCCGGCATGGAATAGGCTCTGCAAAAGTCGCATAAATAGGTGATTGCTTTGAGCTTTGGAGCACCGAGTTTTTTGGGCTAGAAGTGCATCCGGGTACATGGATTTGGCGTTTGTTTTCTTGTTTTTGGCACGACAAACAATTCCATGTAGAACAAACAAGCTCAAGCCTGTCATCTTAAATGATATCATCTTCTTCTCCAATTTAAGGAATCAGTTCGATGGCCTTCATTTGTTGCTGTTTCAAGTTTACCATAGTCCGTAATACACTCATTTGCTGCATCATCAGCTACCGCTGAAGTATGAGCGCCGACGCTCTGTTTTTGCTGTACCGTTGGGAGATAATTGAACCAGAGGCCCCAGTGATTCCAAACGCCTGTCTCGCTCGTGCCAACTTCAAGCAATACCGTGCTTGTGTTCCGTCTTTTTTTTTCATCTCTATTTTTGGCTGGATAATGTTTGCTTTTGTGTTCGGTTGTGTGAGGGAGGGGAATCATTGCTGTCCTTAAGGAGCTTACCTACGAGTTGCTATGCAATTCTTGGAAGGCTGCTCGACATGTTCTATTGCGTGCACTGTTTGCACGCTCAATGAAGAGCTCACGAAATGGAAAACTTATACGCATGCCTTGCCTTATAGGAAAATTTGGATTTAATTTCTCCGACAGAGGAAGAAAGACAAAAAATGCCTGCCATACGCAGAAATAGAGTATATCTATACGATGCAATGGTGCATGCTCTTATTATTACTACGAGATTTCATGTTTAATTTTCGTGATAGTATTATCGTGCCGGAAAAATTTCTAACGAACGGTCTTTGACATAATTCATATGCGAATGTTGGGCAAGAAAACACGCCAGTGCCGTCCCACTTCTGTCTTTGTTTCCCCACCCCCTCCCACCCCAATCATCGTCTCCTAAAAATCAATTAACCACCTTATCCCACAATTACCGGAAAATTAACAAAATATTCGAACAAAATTCAACAACTTTACACATAATACTTGTATTGTAGTTTTAACGACTGCTGCGATAAAATATGATGTTTATCGGAAAAAAAAATGAAATCAAGTCTTCCCAAGGTACACTGGCAGATTTGACGAAGATATAACTCTTTGGATAAAAATATTTTATTACCCCAAAAAAAAAATCTTTGAGTAAGTGCTCCCGAGCGCAGACAACAACAAAAAATCTATAAGAAATGCACGAAGACGTAATTATCAATAATTCGTTATAATTTTGCGCATTAGAAGTTTTGTTATGTTTAAATATCATTGAAACTAAAAAAAAGCAAAAAGATTTTCTTTTATGTGCACTATAGTATTCGAATATTCATAGGATCCGACTAATTTAGTTTAAGCCGATTCGACCATTAAGAAATAAAGTTCTCGCAATGTGAATTTTGTTCGTTTTCAGAACACACTAATCTGAAATCTTATTTATGGAGAACAAACCAATCGACACTAGTAAAATAATTTTATTATAAGGAAAGAAAAGTATTGGAAAGCTCGTAAAGAGAGAGAGAGAGAGAGAGAGAGAGAGAGAGAGAGCTCTTATCGCCTTCAAAGATGCAATGCAGCTAACCACCGCTTAACCAACACCACCACCACCATTAACCTTCTCCAATGGAGGCATGGCATCTCTCCTCCTCCCTCCCTCCTTCCTTCTCTCTCTCTCTATATGGCTGCTTTGAGTTATTCTGATATTCTCTATTTGCCTGCAGAGAGCCGTGATTTCCACTTGGAAGCTCCTTCTTCTTCTTACCCTGACTGCCTCTGCTCTCTTCAGCTCCTCCTCTGCTCTCAAGGTCTCTTCTTCCTCCTGCCTCTGTCTCTTCACCACCTTGTTTTGATCATTCCAGCTCTTCTTCCTATAACGACATCTCGCACAGGCCAACAAGCTCGTTGAGTTGATGTCTTGTTTTAGTTTTTTTTTTTTTTTTTTTTGTGCTTTAGAATAATGATGATGTTGTTGGGTGTTGTCGGGAAATGTACAGGAAGGGCAGACATGCGTGTCGAACAGCAACTGCGGGGCGGGGCTGCACTGCGAGACCTGCATGGCCAATGGGAATGTGCGGCCTCGCTGCACTCGAATTCAGCCCCTCAACCCCATTTCTCAGGTCCGCCCTCGGCCACATTCTGCATCGTTCATGCTCTGTTTTTCTCATTTTACTCGTTCCCTTTGGATGATACAAGCAATGCCGTCGCATTTTCCCATCAAAATCGTTTCTTTTCCCCCTTTTGCTGCAGTACATTGCTGGGATAGAGCTTTTCTCTGTAACTCAAGGGTCAATTTTTGGTTGATATGTGCAACCGAGTAGCTCAATCAATGTGTTCCTCTTGTGAAAATTCTCCTATTATGTTGAATATGATTGAAAAAAAGGAAACTTTCCGATGAATACTTCGGCCATCAGTCCGCTCTTCTGAATTGGCTCATTGAATTGTGCTTCTGATTTTTGGGTTCTGCACCTTGCATGTCGCAAATACGAAATCTAGGCTAGTTCTCGTGAACTTTTAGCTTCCAAATACCTAACAGTTAACCCTTTCTCTCACGAACTTCCCATTTTGAAGGACATAATGTCTGGTGTTCAGATTCCTCAGAAGCTATAAATGATTTTCCGCAATAGGCAGATTTAAGAACAAAGAAGGATTCTGTATTTATGATCCAAAGGATGGAAAAAAAAAAAAAAAGAACATGGAGTAATATCTCCACCTCAGCAAACCCAATATTTAGCCGATTCTGCTAGAATGGTTGTTCTGTTTTTCCACCGCTGCTTTATGATTTTCTTTAAAATGTGTGATGATGATATTGTAGGTCAAGGGTTTGCCCTTCAATCGTTACTCGTGGCTCATGACTCACAACTCGTATTCACTGACGGAAGTGAAATCAGCCACCGGGGCAATCATTCTATCTCCGAGGAACCAGCAAGACTCCGTCACTGATCAGCTCAATGTGAGTTCAATTTTGTTGTCTCTCATTCTGCTTACTAAGCTTACTTCGCGTTAAATTTCTGCTTTGCTCATGGTAAAACAAGGAAGACAATTGGACATAGAGAATTCAGATTTGGTGGGACGATGCTCCCCTAGTTCAATTTATTCTAGGCTGACTGGACGTACTTTAAAAGATTGGTTGGGCATGCGACAGATTTTTCATGTATTGATCAGCAAAAAAGAGGCAAAGCATTCGAGAATTCATTGTAGTAATGTATCATCATTTTGAAGTTCAGTCAATTTTGTGGGAAAAGGTAATCAATGTGCTACCTGGCTATTATGTCACAGTTGATGTAGTTTTTGCGATGAAGGTAATCAATGTGCTAGTTGTTTTCTTATGGACGAGTTTGATGCCTCAAGTTCTCTCTTGCATTATGTAAAAGGTAAAGCTGCAAGAAAAGTGGTGCTTTCAGTGGGAGTTTTCATGTGGGTATGTTGGAATTTGGAAATATCCTCTGCTTACAATATGTTTTCAAGTGGGAAATGGTATGTGGGACCTATGGATCATGTGGTATGGGGAGGTCACCTTGTAGTATTTCTACACCACTTGGATTTAACTAAGGTTTAGTTATGCTTTGTTCCTGTTTCTTAATCAGAAAAAAAAACGACATTTTCATAATTGACTTTGGTATTGTCTACTTTAGTTTTGGCTCCTATTCAATTAATACCTAAAACCATTAGGCAGTTTTGTCATAAATAATGATTATTCCAGGTTGTCAAAGAACCATTATTTTGACCAAAAAATTGAGTGCTAAGGAATCGTTTTTTTTTTTCAGGATGCACTATATTCAACTTGTAGTTGTGCTTTAAATATTGCACGCATTTCATGTTTTCAACCTTGGACAATTGCTTTGTTCATTTTTAATTGGCAAAAAGAAGATTAGTTGATATTTGCATTCTTAATGGAAATGTAAGCGGTATGAAATGTTGCAATTTAAAACACATCGGTTCAAGCCTTCTTCCAAAGTTGTTGGTTGCTCTTTCTTCTGCTCTAGTACTCCTGCACATCTATTCTTTCCTAAAGGTTCGTTCTTTGGGATTTTCTCAAGTTTTCTTTTACTTTAAGCTTTTGATGTCTTGAACTTTGAATCAAAGGCTTACCCAAAAAAAAAAAAAGAGAAATATAATTTTGACTAAACATTCTTTTACATTTATGCAAGCATAAATAAGGTGAAGTTGCAACTTTAACATGAAAATAGAATATTTCTTATATTTGATGGGTATTTCTTGACGGTTATCTTGGAAATGTAATCGCAGAAGTTTAATGCTTCATTTGGTTTCGCAGTTAAAATCACAAAAATTTTAACTTTTACTTTAACTCAACACACTACACAACAAAAATACACATTTCCCAAGTAAAAAATTTTAACTTTAACTCAATACACTGCACAATCATTTGTCTTTTTCCATAATAAAAATCAAAGTTACTTTTAACTTTGAAACTAAACGCAAATATTCTTCAAAGATGACTTTTGGTTTTCCTTGAAATGGAGAAATCACTGTAGAAAAACTCTTAAGGAAACCGACTATACTTTGATTTATATGGATTAACGGTTAGATTCGCTAGGTTTACAATGAGATTCACTTGGTATATTTGTGCTTTAAGTAAGGAGATAATGAATTCCATATACCTGTATCCTCCCATTGCACATATCATGCAATTATGGGACCCTATATCTCTATATATCATCGTCCCGAAATTGCACATAAAACACTTAACACTTCATGAGCTTTTCAATGTTTTTTAATTGCTTTTGGGTCAACACAAGTCTCTTAACATATACCCACATGGAAAGCATCTTCTTAGGTTGCTTTAGGATATTGGCTTTTCTTAGTTTAGGTCTACCTTCTACATTGTTATAGCTGGGAGACAGGTAAACCACAAAAATACTTGATCAGAAGCCAACTATTTGAGCCCTGTGATAATGTTCGATTAATGTTGAGAACGATGATCTAATCTGATGGATGTCTTTTCGCATTTTTCTATCTTTTGCAGTCATAGTTAATGAGATTTACATTAGTTGACAAAGATGTTTATCATCCTCAGCCTCAAAAGCTATAACAAAGGACTTAACTTGTGACTGCTATTTGCTTGGAATTTCCCTGCAAGATTTTGACTCTGATAATGTCGGGGTGTCTTTCTTTTAGTGATTGCTGGAATCCCTATTTGCGAACTCATAAAACACCTGATTTATCATGATAATAAGCTCCATTAGTTATACATTGGCTTAAACAGATGAATAATTAATGTCTATCGGCTATTTGAAGTTTATCCAATATTATTTTCTCTTGCAGAATGGTGTCAGGGGGCTAATGCTTGATATGTACGACTACGAGAATGGCATTTGGTTGTGTCACTCCTTCGGTGGTCGTTGCTATAATTATACGGCTTTTGTAAGTTGAAATCAAATGGTTTATTTTCATTTCTATTTGTTTGTTTGCCTTTTGATGGCATGAAGTTTTCCATGTATAAAGTGGGATCTCAAGTGATAAAAATCTCTGAGATGCATTTGTTGGTATTTTTACAATTTGATTGTCCAACAGCAACCAGCCATTAACGTTCTCAAGGAAGTTCAAGCGTTTCTGGAAGCGAACCCATCAGAGATAGTCACCATCATAATTGAAGATTATGTTACCTCTCCCAAGGGATTGACAAAGGTGTTTGATGCTGCTGGGCTGCGGAAATTTTGGTTTCCCGTCTCACGTATGCCCAAAAACGGTGGGAATTGGCCCACTGTTGATGATATGATCCAAAAGAATCAGCGGCTCCTTGTTTTCACATCAAAGTCTGCCAAGGAGGCTGCTGAAGGAATAGCCTACCAGTGGAGATACATGGTAGAAAATCAATGTCAGTGTTAATTTTTCTTCTCTCTCTCTCACTCTTCTCCTGTAGACAAATTGCATGAACACCCAGAGTACTTCGTGACAGCATTGCCTGAATCATTTGTCATGCACCACAGCAATAGATAAATTTTAGCACGGAAGTCTAAGAAGCATTTTTTAGACTCGCTCAATCATATAGTTTTCGGTGTGTATTAGAGTACTATTTTCTGTAATTGCTACTTGACCGAAAGCAAGCAGTTGAATGCACGTAGTAAATCCTGGCCAAGGCTGATATTTGCTCTTAATGGAATTGGCAGATGGGGATGGTGGGATGCAAGCAGGCCTGTGCCCGAACCGTGGGGAATCCCCTCCCATGAATGCCACAACAAGGTCTCTGGTCCTCATGAACTACTTCCCTGACCGGCCTGACCTGACCCAAGCTTGCAAATACAATTCAGCCCCATTGATGAGCATGGCTAAAACATGTTACGCAGCAGCAGGAAAAAGATGGCCCAACTTCATTGCTGTTGATTTTTACAAGGTAATTCTCTTTAGTCTCGCTACTCAATGACCAATGAAATATTTCGAGCTAACATATGCTTAGACTTTCATTACGTTGCTGATAAACGACATGAGCGGTTAATTTCCATTTAGGATGAGCCAAAATAACTGCGAAGTTTTCTTGTGGGTGGTTCAGAGAAGCGATGGAGGAGGAGCTCCTCAAGCAACAGACATGGCAAATGGTCAGCTAATCTGCGGGTGCGAAAGTATTAAGTATTGCAAGGTCAGTCCTGTAAAATTTAATTTCCCTAGTAGTTACCGGTTCATGTGTTGCACTGCTAGTCTATTTGGGGAGCTCTTCTTTCAACGTGGAAAGTGTTCCACATTATAAAAGATACAAATCCCAGAAATGGAAATTACGTTTGGCACTATGAATGAGTTACTGTCCATAGCTTAAGAATTGAGTGTTGCATTTCACTGGATTCATCATATTTATCATGTCACACCTCAACCAAATCGATACCCAGTCCGTCGGTCACCAGGAATTGCAGTGTAGTAGTTTTTTTTTTTTTTTAAACGGGATCTGCTGCTAGTTGTGATACAAAATCTGATATACATTTCATGTGTGTGAGGCAGGAAAATATGACCCATGGAGTGTGTGAGTTGCCAAAGGCTGGTGGGACAACCCCTTCACCAGCTGCGCGCGAGACCAGCAGCTCTCCCTGTCCTGCTTTCGGCATCAGTGGTGACCGACATGGAAAAGCTCATTTGCTTATGGTTATTACAGTTCTGTTGATTCTTTTGTAGTTCTTCATACGGAAAACAAATGGAGGAAAACATCAAATTCTTTCTTCTTCTATTCCACTAATTCCACAGCATTCAATTGAAATACATATTCATCCAACGGATGGGTTGGATCTACTTCCTAATGTGCAGTATAACACGTATCATATTGGACATCATATTTTCTCTATTACAGTCAATATGGCCAGTCCCTGCGGGGTCATGCAACAGCACATACTGGAACTTATGTTTCCATGGGCTTGTGGCTTGTTCATGGTCGAACTCGGGTGCTCGACAAGGAGGCCTGCACTTGAACTTGTTGGTCAAGAAATTGGGCATGCTGGGCTGGGTTTGGTCAGGCCCAGATTAGAATTGGGACCGCTCGGGCATGGCCATGATCCTTATCTAACTCAGTGCACCCAACCCAACAATTAGGAGTTTTTGGGGCCTTGGTGGTCTCATGGTTCATCTCGTATTGTATACTAGTCTTCAATCCCGTGCGTTGGACGAGTTCATATTCATATATTTATATTTTTTAAAAATAATAATTGTCACAGTTTAAGATATTAATTATTATTATTATTATTATATTATTATTATTATTATTAAAATTAAAAGTTTTCAATAATAAATTTTCAAAGATAATTTTCAATAGAGTTGCATGAATTCTTTTGAATGATGCAATTATAATTTTATAATCAACATTCTTATTATATCTTGTGAATTTATTTAATTTCTTTCACAATGCTAGTTTGTGTTTTATATATATATATATATTTACTTTACTTTATATGTTTTTATTCTTTTATATTACTTTTCAAATTTATGGAATCTTCCTTCTGGATAAATATTTTATTATGCTATATAATATCGTATTTTCAATTTACATAACCTTCTTTCGTGGGTAAGGATTATTATTGTTCTATATATAACGAGACATTATATATATTTTTTGTATATGTATATTAACTCTATTGTTTAGATATGCTTTTAATATATTTCTTATTATTTTAGAATTATTAAAAGATAATTTCTATGATTCATGATTCTTATTTTTAATACATTAAATTTTACTTTTCAATATACTTTTACATATTACATATTTAGTTTTTATGATAAATTATATATATGCTTCATTAATTTTTGTTAGAATATCAAAATTTTAAAATTAAGTTCTATAAACTAGGTTCAGTTTTTATAATGTTGCGTTAAGTTAACTGTTTATATACATTTATCACTTATATATATTTGAAAAATTACAACAAAAATTTTCTCTCGATTGTATTTAGTAAGAGATTTATGTACATTTAATTGCATATATTAAATACTTTTAATTATTATATTTTTTTTAAAATTTTTTTCATATTCTTTTAATTTTCTTATAATTATTATATAGCGAGCCAGAAATTTAGATACACTAATTGCATTTATTAAAAATATTTAATTATTATCTTTGTTTTTAAATTTTCTTTGCTCATATTTTTTAATTTTACTTTTCAATATGCTCATATATATATATATATGTGAGTGTGTGTGTGTGTGTGTGTTTAGTTTTTATGATAAAATTTTATATGTGCTTCACTAATTTTCGTAAGAATATATAAAAATTTATATCGATTTTTCTAAGCTAGCACAATTTTTATAATGTCGCGTTAAGTTAACTGTTTATATACATTTATCACTTATATATAATTAAAATATTACAACAAATATTTTCTCTTAATTGTATTTAGTAAGAGATTTATGTACATTTAATTGCACTTATTAAATACTTTAATTATTATCTTTGTTTTTCAATTTTTTTCAATATTCTTTTAATTTTCTTTTAATTATTCTATAGTGAGCCAAAGATTCAGGTATCTTAATCGCATTTATTAAAAATATTTAACTATTATCTTTGTTCATTAATTTTCTTTTTCGATATTTTCAAAATTTTACTTTTCAATATACTCGTACATATATATGTATAGTTTTTATGATAAATTATATATATGCTTCATTAATTTTCAAAAAGAGTACCAAATTTTTATAAGCTAGGCTCAATTTTTATAATATCGGGATAAAATAATTATTTATATACATTTATCAATTATATATAAATAAAATATTACCACAAAATTTTCTCTTAATTGTATTTATTAAGAGATTTATGTACATTTAATTGTATTTATTAATACTTTTAATTATTATCTTTGTTTTTAAATTTTTTCCATATTCATTTAATTTTATTATAACTATTACGTAGTGAGCTGGAAATTTAAATACATTAATTGCATTTTTTAAAAATATTTAATTATTATCTTTTTTCATTTTTTTAAATTTTTCTCTAAGCATTTATTGTTCACCCAATCTCATTTATTATGCACCCAAGTAAATTTTAGTTATATATATATATATAGATTACTCACAATCGCTGATTTAGTCTAGCGCATGATCGAGATCAAGGCTTGAGTTCGGAAATGTTATTAATGAGAAGGTCCAAGCATTTCGAATTAACTAGATGAAAACATGTGCTTTGTGGATGATTACTAAGGAATTTAATGATAGAATTTTTAAAATATCAAAACTTATTTGTATTATTAATTAAAATTCGAATAAATATTTTATTAAAATAATCAATATCAAAAAAATTAGTTTGAAAAAGAAATTAATTTAAAAAATTAATTCTACAAATTAAAATTCAATCAAAGATAAAAATAAATAAATAAAACTACTGAAAGTTAATGGAGAAAATATATCTTTTAGATTATAAAATAAGAATAAAAAAGAAAAATTCAAGATATATAAATCAGAAAAGTCTTACCATTACAAATTGACATCTATAATGCAACTCAAATAGAGATCCTGTCAAAACGAACAATATCGAAATAGTCAATCTCGAATAAAGTTCATTATCAAAGTTTAATATAAAAAAAGAGAAAATTTTGGAGAAGATTATTAAAATAAACAAAATATCAAAGCAATTAGTTTGAAATTTTCATTAAATAATTCTATCTATGAATCATAATTCAACCATGAAAAAGAACAATTTGGAGAAGAAAGTAGAAAAGAGATTTGGAAATATATATAGAATATTATTCTCTTAAACCGATACTCGGCGAGGTAGATGACTATATATACACACAGAGGTTGAATTGTCAGAAAATGACAATTATATATTTAATATATTTAATCTATATATACTAACCATTATAATCTAGATATATTTAATTGAAGCGGTATATATATATATATGCCATCTATATATTTTTTGATGCGGCAATTATATCTCTTATATTATCATATATATATATATGTATATATATATAGCAATGCAAATTATTGTAATGCTGTTATTGAGATATATTCTATTATAATCTAAATATTAAGAGATGTATATATATAATAATCTATATATTCTATTCAATATTTTGTTCAATTGTATATATTATGTACACCTTATGTCATATTTTAAACCCTTATATGCATTTCGTTGTGCCTTATATATAAAATTTATATATTTACTACATTATTAATTAATTAAATTTCCTTAATAAGAATGTAAAAATTTCCTTAATATAAGTAATTTCCTTCCTTTATAAAAATTTAATAATTTCCTTAATGTAAATCAATGATGTGGCTACGTGAGGGAGTTCCGTTTTTTATTTCTAATAATGTGGCGGTGTGAAAATTATGTTCATACTTTATATATATATTTCGCTATTGTCAACGTGTATGTCAAGCCTAACCACGTAAAGCATGTATTGAGAGAGGATTGATTTTCTCAGCACATTGTAAGATTATGAATCTGGAGACTGATTTAAATATAAAGGATATATATTAGCATACATATAGGAAAACATAATGATACAACATATAACATTATCCGATGCTAATCAAGCTTCTGACAGCTACTAATGTTTCCTCTATAATACTAACAGGGATAGATATACAAGAAAATTCTCAGTATATAGAAGATTGATGATCGTCAATATCAGACGATCAATGCGATCTCATCAGCAGCTTCTTTGTACAGCTGCGCTGCCGTAACTCCGTTCAGTATCTGCTCTGGTGTCGGGCCAGTCGTCTGCAAGATTACGATATTTTTGTCGCCTGGATCAGTAAAGTCATATAAACGAATAACAAAAAGAAGAATAATTATATATATGTATAAACTTCACGCAGCAAGATTTCCTCGTCTTTAGAGTTTTAAAGAATCAAGTAGTTTACTCCCCAATCGGGAATTAATGCCATCGTGCGCGAGTTTGGTCGACCATCATAATACGTACCTGAACTTTAATGAAGAAAGTCCTCCAGTTGCCATGTGAGGACGATTTCACTGACAGGATTATGATATTATGATTCTCGAGCGTGGCGCAGATAGCAGGAAGGAGATCGGACTTGTGCAAAGTGCAGACCCCGATGTACGCCATGCCTTCACCGACGTGCAGGTAGATCTTTGAGGACGTCCAAGTCTGTATGTTTATAACATCAGGAACTGGGTTGGCGGTGGGTGCCGGAGGAGGGTTTGGGTTGCTGGTTTCACCACTCCCACCTGCCATGTTATTAGGGTATGTTGGGATGTTGGAGTAGGCTGAGGGTGCTTGATATTGGTATCCAGACGGCAGCGTCTGAGGATTACCAATGGGTGTATTCGACGGGCCACAGTTATAGAAATTGGCTGTTCCGATGGATACGCTCTCCCTCCGGGCCTTCTTTTGGGTCCGTATCTCGCTGATGGCCTGCTCCAAAGCTCTGATCCGCTTTGCAGCGGCAGCACTGCCAGGAATCGGCTTGTCGTCAAACTGCAAAGACGAAAAGCCAATTTAACGCAAGACGATATCAAATATATCGGATAACATGCTTGTAAAACATACTTGAAACTAACACACACTTCAGGAATTAATCAGTAGAAAGCTTATTAAGTCAACACTCGAGAAGGATTAGTTTTAGTTAATAGATTGAGCATGTATGTGATATCGAATAGAAAACCTTCGACAAGTGTATGTAGATATGGTCGGGACCGGTGGCCAGAGGTGCTATTGCAT
This sequence comes from Punica granatum, assembly GCF_007655135.1. Lineage (NCBI taxonomy): Eukaryota > Viridiplantae > Streptophyta > Magnoliopsida > Myrtales > Lythraceae > Punica > Punica granatum. The sequence goes on along the minus strand of NC_045128.1, from coordinate 37,942,399 downwards.
CTGGATCTGGTTGCTACGTATACCAGAACATATTCTGGCATCTATATATGTAGAGAACCAGGACATTCTTTTAGAGATTTTTTTTTATAGTTACAAAAAGACTTATGAGTTTAGTACAACGAATTTTTTAAAGAAAATTGACTAATAAAATAAACAATTCTTTTTTTAACATTTCAATCATTACTATCTTTCCATCTATAACAGCTGATTATTAATTTTAGTTTCCAAAATTTGAATGCTAAACTAATTAAGTTTCCATGTAAAACCATATTTGAAGGAATTATGACAATTATTGATTTTTTTCCCATAAGAAGCTCCAACCACAACAAGAAAATGTGCTGGAAATCCTATATATGATAAACTTTAATTAACTGTCAGTAAAACAAATGTATTTAATGTTATTGAGGACAGAACATAATGTCAAGACATGTCTTAAATGTCTTTTACTAGTTACCTGTTGTGGGATTGGAGGAAGCATAGGCTGGAGATAGTCCTGTGTGGACCTCACTTGCATATTAATCGGCCCCCCCTGTGGACCTGGATATGCCGCCACATGATCCGATCGATCAACGGCACGATGATCATTGAAACCGTCGATCCCTTCCAAGCCGTGTTGGACAGGCTGTGGGTTGTTGAGCAGAATGTCCTTGTAGTCGTGAATGATGTCACCTAAGGAATCATAATCAACGAAACCCTGAGCATCATTACCTAGCATGGAAGCATCATTGTCTCCAAACTTGTCCATAACGGAAGAGCGACTCTAGGAGACTAGGACTATCGAGGCTATGTAATTATGATAGGGATGATTATAAGGAAGGAGTTGAGGTGGTACTTATAAAGCTTTTACCAGTAGTAGAAATAAATGTTATTACCAACAAAAAAAAAGAAATAAATGTTATTATTAGGCGCCAAATCAGAAAAGAAATGCGTCATAATTCTTTTGTGGTCCTACCTTGCCATGTGGCAAATAGGCAGACCCTTCAGTGGACACATCAGCAATCCTGACGGTGGACCCGCACTTAAGCAAACCAACCGACTGTTCCTGTAACAGCTGTACTCTATTTCAAGTCCTAATGGACTTCCATATGTAGCCAATGTGGATAATGCCATTGGGATATTGAGTTGTAAACATTTCGTAGATTTAAGTAAACAGCTATTTTGACATTAACTTGAAGGGCGGGTCCACAAACACTTAGGATTTTCAATATTCCGTTCAGTTTCGACAAGTTTTCTATATTTATCCGCCGTTAGAGTATCATTATGGCTGTTCCATTCCCGAATCTATTTGAATTATGTCCATATATACTGGATTATGGATGCAAGTGGGCAATGAAATTACGAGTGATCGGTTGATGACATGAGTGTTGGGTCAGGGTTCACGACATGCACCAGTTCACTTTTGGTTGCGCTGACCATCCTACTAACTTCGTTAGGCCAGTACAGCCAGCATAAGCTCAATGTTAGCCCATCCGATGCATGGGGGCAACCTAAGTCGATCCCAATATGGGAGTGGGTACAATGGAAGTTGGCTGAAGCCTCACCAAGTCACTTGGGTAGCCCCGGCTCTGGAGCGCTGGACCACGCCTGTGAGTGTTGGACACCGGCTGGTGCACCTCACCAAGTCACTTGGATAGCCCCTACCAAGGACGTAGTGGGCTTGATATCACCAGTGACTGTTGGATGCCAGCCAGTGACATTTGAGGTAGCTATAGCAGCGGCTTCGGTTTAGACTAGTATACCTTGGTACCAAATAACGAATTTAACCTGCTTTGCGGAATGGTGAATACTTATGCGAGAACTTACTTTTCCAACAGTAATTAACCTGGCATTAATGTGCTCAAGGAAGTTCAAGCTTTTCTCGAAGTGAACACATGGGACATCGTCACCATCATAATTGAAGATTATTAACATCCCCTAGGGGCTTGATGAAGCTGCTTGATGCTGCTGGTTAATTGGCGGAAATTTTGGTTTCCTGTTTCGCGTATGCCCAATAATGGAAAGAATAGGTCGACTGTGGATATATGATCGAAAGAACCGGAGGCTCCTCGTCTTCACATCGAAGTCAGCCAAGGAGGCTACCTAGCCTACCAGTAGGAGATACATGGTAGAAAGTATATGTCAGTGCTAGTCATTCGTTCAAGATCTTTTAGACTTGGTCGATCACACCGTTTTCAGTCTCCGTGTTCCCTGTAATTGCTAGTTGACAGAAATCAAGCAGTTGAATGTAGTATACTAAATCCTGTCAAGACCAAAATTAGTTCTGACGGAATTTGCAGACGAAAATGGTGGGATGCAAGCAAAGCTTGTGCCCAAAGTACGGGGAATCCCCTCCTATAAACGCCAGTACAAGGTCTCTTGTCCTTGTGAACTAATTCCTGGACCAGCCTGACCTGACCCAAGCTTGCAACAACAATTCAGCTCCATTGATGAGCATCGATGAAATACTCGTGTTATGCGGCAGCTGGAAAAAGATGACCCAACTTCATTGCTGTTGATTTCTACAAGGTAATTCTCTTTAGTTGCTACATGCAATCACCGATGAAGTGTTTCTATACTGAACGTACATATGCTTAATTAGACTTTATTAAGTGGCTGAGAAATGATATAAGCGGCTAATTTCTATCTACCATAAACCAAAATAACGACTGAGTTTTCTCGTGGGTGGTTCAGACTTCAGAGAAGTGATCGAGCAGGTGCTCCTCAAGCAAAAGACATGGCAAATATTTGCCATGTCCCAGCCCTCGGGAACACGATCCCCTGCTGAGGGTCTCTGCAGCACCCAGACTAAAATCCATCACGAAATCATCAATTTCTTCTAGTGAATTAGTCCGCTGCTACATTCGAAATTATTAAGTATTGCAACGCCAGTCCGATAAAATAAATATTCAGGTTTGTCTTTGTCAGTTTATGGTGGGTTCTACTTGGAGACGTTCTCGTTAAAAACCGAAAGGCGTTCACAATATAATATGTCGAACCCCCGAAAATAAAATTATCTCTGGCACGTAGAATGAGCGTTACTCTTTGTAGCTAAACTCCGTATTTTTCAGAAACGAGTGTTAAATTTTCCTTTTATTCATCAACTCACACCTTAGCCAGTTTCATTGAGCCGACGCATTTCTTGTGCTTCCAGTTCAATTTGTATATTTAGTATTGCTGTAATTACAATGCATAGATAGCTATCTGCTAGTATTCATCAGCCCGCCGGAAACTTTTCGGCTGGAATTGCCGTAAATGTGGTGACACGTTCCAAAATCGCTACCTTTGGTTTATTATTAAATTCATTACGACTTTCCACTTGTGTTGTCGTGCCAATTCAGATGGACTTGGAAAGGAGGAGTTGCTTGAGTCTCGGGTTGGTCGCGCTCAATATGTTACTCAAGATTGCCGGTTCAGTCTAAGAAATCAATCGACATTACGACCCGAAGTTAGGGACATTACCATGAGACGCTCCAAGCAATCAACCCATCTGTGAACGCACTACATTAAAATTGCTATTGTCGATATCAAAAGATAAGGGCCTTTTTGTTCATAAAACTTCACTTCATCAGTATTATTCATATTTGAACTGAAAAAAAATGGATATTATTGATATTTTTCATTTTAGAATGTGCTAAACTATTAGCATGAATGGAAACTGCGGGAGTTTCTACCTTGCACCCTCGCCTTGTAATCAAAAGGTTACATAAAAAGGTTTCAAATTTGATACCTAAACGGGACTATCCATGTCCCTTTATTAATTATTTAGGAATTCTATTTTATTATATTGGGACCGCAGGCCTAGTTTTTAATTCTTGGGGCAATTCTTATATTCCCTTTTTTTAATGGATAAATGGTAGGCAATAGTGATGTCAACATTGCCACTCCCCGCTACGCAATGTTCGGGTTCTCGTGTTCAACCCCGAACATATCAGATGAACTGAATAACCAGTGCAATTACTGGTCCCGTCAGCGCAGCACCATCAACGACCTAGTATAGTTCACGGAAGTGGAGATGACTCCAGGCTCAAGCCAAGAGCCCATCCTTGCATATGTTCCCGAGGGATTCGAATCAGAGATCTGGAGGTCTCTAAACTGCATGAGAGTGAGCTTGAAATCATTAGGCCATCACCTTTGATCGTAATTTTTATATTCCCTCAATAGGTATAGATATACAAGAAAATTCTCACTATATATAAATCCCAAGAGATTTTCTACCACAGGTGTTTGAAAAACTAAATACAACTGGGTTTCATGTATATAATACTGTGGATGCTTTAATATTTTTTCCTGGTGAAGGTGGGTGCTGTAATATTCACTAATTCATATAGGAGATTGATCGTCGATATTCAGACGATCAATGCGATCTCATCAGCAGCTTCCTTGTACAGCTGCACTGCCGTGACTCCATTCTGCATCTGCTCCAGCGTTGGGCCACTGGTCTGCAAGATTCAATATTTTTGCCACCTCAATCAGTAAAACCGAGCATACGAATAACAATCAGAACTATATGTAAGTATATGTACTATATTTAATGCAGTGAGATCTCCTCGTCATTGGGTTTTAAAGGATCAAGTAATTACACCCGATCCAGGAATTAGTACTATCTTGCGTGATCATTTTGGTGATCATTTTGGTCGATCCGCATCTAAGTACCTGAACTTTAAGGAAGAAAGTCTTCCAGCTGCCTTGTGAGGAAGATTTCACAGAGAGGAGCGCGATGTCATTGATCTCAAGCACAGCACAGATGGCAGGAAGGAGACCAGACTTGATCAGAGTGCAGATGCCAATGTACGCCACACCGTCACCGACTTGTAGGTAAATTTTCGAGGATGTCCAGGTCTGGATGTGTATAACGCCACGATTGGAGTTGGCAGTTGGCGTTGGCGGATCAGGGTTCAGCTTGCTGGTCTTTCCACTTGATCCTGCCATGTTATTAGGATATGTCAGAATGTTGGAGTAGGGCAATGGTTCCTGGTATTGGTGTCCGGATGGCAGCATGTGAGGATTATTAACGGGTGCCGCCGATGGCCCACAGTTGTTGAAACTGGTTGTTCCAGTGGAGATGTCCTCAACTCGGACCCTCATTTGGGTATTTATCTCCTCAATGGCCTGCTCTAAGGCTCTGATGCGCTTCGCATTGTGAAAGCTATCGGGGGTCGGGTTATTGTCAAACTGCAAACATAAAAAGGCAATTCAAATAAAGAAGATATAAATATATATATATATATATATATTACATGATAAGATGCCTGTAAAATATATTTGAAACTAACCCTTCTTCAAAAATTGATCCATAGAAAGCTTCAACAAGCCGACATCGAGCTGAATCAATCTTAGTTAATAGGCAGAGGATAGCCGTAGTATCATTGGAAAAGAAAAAATAGAAATGCTTCAACAGTCTTATGTAGATATGGTCCACAACCAGTGGCCGGAGGTGATATGGCCTATTGATCTTTGGTTGCAGCCAAAGATCCAGACTTTGTATATTATATTTCCATTGTTGCAAAATACCAGAATCTATTAGGAGATTTGTAGTTTGTACAGACAGAAAATGGACGCCTTTTTTCTTTTTTGAGAAATTTGACTCGTAAATTTGATTGTAATAAATTTAGTTTTCCAAAAATAGGAAATGCTAAACTAATTAAGTTTCCATGTAAACCTTTATGGAAGGAATTGGGAGCAATTAGTAATTCTTTTCCATAAAAGCTCCAGCCTTAACAAGAAAATGTGCTGTAAAACCCATAGGCGAAAACATGCGCTATTGTACTATACTCTCTTTTGATGCAAAACATAATTTACTTTTCTAAAAAACACATGAATTAACTAATGTCAACAGACATGTCTCAGATGCCTTTTACTAATTACTTTTGTGGGAATGGAGGATTGTCATGTGTGCACCTCACCTGCATGTTAATCGGCCACCCCTGCGGATCCGAAGCCATGACATGATCGGATTGATCAACGGCACAACGGTTATTGAAACCGCTCCCTTGGAAACCTTTCATGGCGTACTGGATAGGCTGTTGATTGTTGAGATGAATTAACTAATGTTGATTTTACTTTTCTAAAAAAACACATGAATTAACTAATGTCAACAGACATGTCTCAGATGCCTTTTACTAATTACTTTTGTGGGAATGGAGGATTGTCATGTGTGTACCTCACCTGCATGTTAATCGGCCACCCCTGCGGACCCGAAGCCATGACATGATCGGATTGATCAACGGCACAACGGTTATTGAAACCGCTCCCTTGGAAACCTTTCATGGCGTACTGGATAGGCTGTTGATTGTTGAGCAGAGTCCCATCGTATTCCCCAACCACGTCACCAAGAGAATCATAATTAACAAGACCATGAGCATCATTACCCAACATGGAAACCTCATTCTCTCCGGACAAATCCATAATGGGAGAGTGGCCTTTAGGACTGTTAAGACAATGTAACTGTGATGGGGATGATTTTAAGGAGAGATGGAGGTGGTATTTAAAAGGTTTTGACAGTACATACTGACTCATCTCATGCAATAGTAGAAATAAATGTCATTACTTAGTGCCAGGACAGAAAAATAGTGCAGACAGAATTTTTGGTGGTCCTACCTTACCACGTGGCAAGCAAGGTGAACCTGTCAGCAGTCCTGCTAGCGGACTTGGACATCAGTGGACCCGACCTACACTGTGTCTGTTACAAAATTGTATTCCTAGTCCTAATGAATTTCCCATACATGGCCAATGTGGATGATTGTGCCAGTGGGATTTTACATCATGGCATTTGTAAGTTTTAATGAACAGCTCTGGCATTCACTTGCAGAGCGGGTCCACATGCGCAGGAACTTCTATATTCGTAGATTTGCTGTTCTGCTTCCGCATGGTTTCCATATTCTGATCGGCCGTCGAATACATAGTTATGACTTTTGCATTCCCTAATTTTTATAAATTCCGTCCATATTAGATTGCACATGTGCATTTTTTGCCGGTGTGCAATGGAATTACTAAAGGTATGCGATCAAGGTTCGCGACATGGCATCATTTTACGTTTGGCCACATCATATTACACCTTGCTGCAATAACCGACTTGGGACTGGATCTAACTAGGATTGGTTCAGAAGCCTCATCAAGTCACTAGGGTTGCCCCAGTTCTTCTGAGCTCAACCCCACGGTGAGTTTATAGGAGACCGGCGACATTTGAGGTGGCTACAGCAGCCTTGGTTAGACTGGTCTTGACCATATAAGGTACAACTGAATAAAAGAAAACGAATTTAACTTTGCTTAATCAGACACTCAGGGAACAAACTATTTTCAGGCAGGAAGCTATGTACTTGGCCATGAAAAATTCACCTTCAAAACTTTTCCGACAAACCGATTAGAGCATAAATGTCCCAGAAAAACCTCAGATTTGTTCCAACATCAGCATGGAAAAGGGGAGAAAAAGAATAACAACATGAAAAAGGCCACATCCAATCCGAACTCTATGTTGAACCATTTGGGCAGCAATGAACAATTTATGATTAAGCCTGGGACTTTATAGTCGACGATGCTGGTGAGGTGCTTGTTGGGTAAACCATTGTATATATCTGGACCTACTACGTAGCAGCTTTAAGACCGATAGGCTCTACACCTAGATTGTGCGCCTTTTACTCATGCAATCTACAAGCAAATCATGTATGAATTGTTAAGATCAGTTTATAAACATATGACGTGCAAAATGCAAAATGGCTCCTGTTCTTTTATTGTAATTGTTGGGGCATTACAATGGAATAAAAATCTTAATAGCTAGTGTAAGGGCACAAGTAGTCCCACAACGAGTATTAAACTTAGAACCTCTTAATTATTAGGTGAAAGTATGTACTATTGCGTTAAACCCTCTTTGATCTGTCATTATTATGTTAATACTGTCGATGTTGTAATTAATTTAAGCTAATATGGAAGATCGGTCATGTTCAAACGATCAATGCTATCTCATCAGCAGCTTCCTAGTCCAGCTGCTCCACATTAACTCCGTTAAGCATCTGATTGGGCATCGGGCCACTGGGCTGCAGGATTCCGAGATTTTTGCCACCCCAATCAGTGAAGTCGAGCAAATAAATGAATATATAACAATTAAAACAATATATGCATACATAGATCTATATATGTTGTGCAGTGAAATTTCCTCGTACTTAGGGTTTTAGAGAATTAGCTAATTGCACCCTAGCCGGAAATTAATATTGTGATACGTGACTTTGGTCGATCGGCATATATTTACCTGAAAATCATAAGGAAGAAAGTCTTCCAGTTGACCTGTGAAGAAGATCTCACAGAGAGGAGCGCGATCATATAGGCGTAAATAGCAGAAAGGAGATCATCAGACTTGACCAAGGTGCAATCGCCAATGAACGCCATGCCTTGAGCAACGTGTAGATAGAAATAAAGATTTCATAAAACCTTATATTAAAAATATATAATCAAGTTTGTGTGAATATCTATTAAAAATATGTCTAATATGTAAACGATTAGATTAATATAAATTGCACATTAATTGAAATTTATTAGGTATAAAATATTTATTGAATCATCCAAAATTATTCTAATTTCATAACCTGATTTTTATATGAAATTTGGAATTAATCATTGAAAATATTTTATTGTGTTAAGAAACAAATATATATCAAAATAATTATTATAAGAAATGATATATAAATATGTTAAAATGAACATATACACACAACCATAGGATATAAACACAACAATAAAGTTAATTGATCAAATGTAGATTTTTCAGTACAATTATGGTTCTATAAAAGAAAAACTTATAACATAGCATTATGAATTTAAATGCATAAATAAAAAAAAAACTTAAAAATAAGGATGTTATCAACACTGTTTTAAAATAAATGATGGATCAATTTTTCTTCTAAGTACTAAACTACATATATGTGAAAAATCTATATTAACAATCAATTTAAATATATAATGCATATTTGTTGAGATAATTAGTTTCAAACTTATTATAATAATTAACTTATTGAATTTTTAAACAAAAAATTATTAACAAAATATTCATTTGCATTTTAAAATAAATAATCAAAAATTATTATTTTCAATTAAAAATTTGATATTTCAAAATGTAAATAATTACAATAAGGAATATTATAGAGATATACATGATAACGAATATGTGCAACGCATGCATGGGAAAAAAACTAAATGTATTGTAAAATCCATATATGAAAAAATTATCATTAACTGTTCAAAAAACACATGCATTATCGAGCACATGTATCAAATGTTACTAAATATAGAGCAGCATGTCAGCAGACAAGTCTTTTGGCGGGAGTAAAGGAAGCATAGGCTGGAGATTGTCATGTGTTGGGTGTCATATTGCAGTTTGGAAACATCACATGATCCGATCGATCTGCGGCACAACAATCATTGCAACCGCTTCCTTTGGATCCCTTCCATAATATGTTGGATAGGCTGTTGGTTGTTGAGAAGAATCCATATCCATATATAATGTAACTCAAGCTACTTTCACGACATCGTCACATATCAATATTTTTCGTAAACCTCCAATTCATGGTAAAGCTCCCTTCACGATATTATATTAGAATTCTATACACGAATCTCACGTGAAATTATATTGATTGTCATAATTATCTTTTAAAAAAAATCCCAAGTATGACTGTTATTTTATTCTTAGTTGACCATCCATCTCTCTTTCCTCCTTTATCTCACATCATCTCCCTCTTCCTCTCTAACCTATCTAATTAATTAATTAATTAATTTAATCATTATTATATTTTTACTAAAATAATAAATTAATAATAATGTAAAAACTCAAGTTTATTTATATATATAAATTCTTATGCACTTATTCATGAAACATATCTCTCCGCCTTTGCCCCCAACTCGTGCTTACATTGCGGTTTGATCGAAAATACATATTATAATTGAACAAGGTCTTTTAAGTTTCCAAACTTCAATATTTACAAGTCATTTTTATCTGAAATAATTTCCTTCAAAATTAATTAATATAGAGGAAGCTGCAATAGTGTAGGTTAAAACTAATTAATTAATTAAATTATTATCCTTTTACTAAAATAATAAATGAATGATAATATAAAAATTCAGATTGTTTATTTATATATAAAATTGTATGGGCTTATTCAGGAAATGTCCGCCTCTGCCTTCTGCTTGTGCTTATATTGCAGTTTGATCGAAAATATTTTCTAATTGAACAAGGTCTTTCATGTTTCCAAACTTCGCAAAATTGAGAAATTAGTTCAATCTGAAACAATTTCCTCCAAATATATGCACCATTTCTTAGGCAAAATTATTTAATTTATACTTTCTCACTGCACAATAATTATAAGTTATTTATTTAACTACGTTATTTTAATCATATAGTACTTACACAGAATCAACTCTCCAAAACTAAGTTATCAAATATTAACTGAAAATAAACACATAAAACCGCCCGCTCAATGCGTGGGTTAGAGGGCTAGTGTCTTTGTATTCATCAACCACGTCACCTAAAGGATCATAACCAATCAGATCTTGAGCACCATTACCGGACATAGAAGCCTCATTGTCTCGAAATGTGTCCATAATGGAAGACTGGATCTAAGATGTCGAGGGTATGTAGTCATGATGGGGCGATTTTAAACGAGTTCGAGGGGGTATTTGTAAGGCTTTCATAGTAGATACTAACTCAACTAACATTACTAGGTATGAAAGAGGGTGTAGCGCAACGTGCTTTCTTTTTTCTTTTTTTTTTTCTCGGGACGGTGCTTTGTTTTTTTGAAGTCGTCCATCGTCCAGTTCGCCAATCAAATGATAATCAAATAGTTCCAACAAACGAAAAAAAGAAAAAAGAAAAAAAGATGAACTTATGAAGACATGATATTTCCAAGTTCATGGCTTATCCGTCAACTTTAATTTCCAGTACCATCTGAAAAATCAAACGCATTGCGTGTGGAGCTTTTGTGTTACTCTTCACTCAGTTTTATCTGATACCCCACCGGTTCATGCATGTTCAACATTCTAAAAGAATAGTGGCATATATAATAAATTGAGGGGGATCCATCCGTACAATTAATTTCCCCGGATCAATTGTCCAGCATATACTACACACTTCTTAACCTATGATCTCCGGAGAAACAGTAATTAGTAGAGTGCATTTCACTGAAGCACTGCGTGCTGCCACCCACGTGTGCCGCAACAGGTCCGCAGTTACTTGGATCAATGAGCTTGCGAAACACGTCTCTAATAAAGTAGCAAGTCTTGCAAGGCTGGTTTTTGACGCAATGATTTTGACCTCAGTAGGTTATTCCGTGGTTCGTGAAGTGTTATATGGAGGCTTTGGTCCAACGTGATACCAGACTCAGACTTACGTGATAGAGGATCAGTGTAATTGGGCTATAATTACGTTGCTATACGCATAGTAGCTACCGCTGGGATTTAACGAGTAATGAGATCGCTCCTTGTTCCATTAACCGAACCCCTGATAATATGATCTGAGCAAGCACTCATCGAGATATTTTTGCAAGTATTAATATTAATCTGCACTGCTTCCAAAACTTGTAAGCCTGTATATATATCCTAATGGACGATATATATGGGGTGTTTCTTGGGCAGATCATTCTCAATATAGGGATTCGTTGATCAGACAATCAATGCGATCTCATTAGCAACGTCCTTGTACAGCTGCCTCGTTGTAACTCCATTCAGCATCTGGTCCGGTGTTGGTCTACTGGTCTGCAAGATTCGGATATTTTGCCACCTTGATCAGTAAAATCGAGCACATAAACAAATAACAATCAGGACGATATGTATATATGCTATATATTCTTATGCAGGGAGATTAATTTCCTCTTCGTTTGGGTTTTAAGGAATTGACTGATCATTTCACCCTAGCCAGGAATTAATACACTGCTGTGCGTGAGTGTAGCAAGATCAGCATATACGTACTCGAATCTTAAGGAAGAAACTCTTCCAGTTGCCACGTGAGGAAGATCTCATGGAGAGGAGCTCGAAATTATGGTTCTCGAGCATGGTGCGTATAGCAGGAAGGAGACTAGACTTGATCAAAGAGACGATGCCGATGCATGCCACGCCTCCACTGATGTACAGGTAGACCTTTGAGGATGTCCAGGTCTGGATGTGTATGATGTTATTAAGATTGGAGTTGACGGTGGGCGCTGGCAGAGGGTTCGAGTTGCTGGTCTGACCACTCGCACTTGCAGCCATGTTATTAGGATATGTCAGATATACCTCGAAGTAGGGGATAGGTGCTTGGTATTGGTATCCAGAGGGCAGCTTCTCAGAGTTGTTATTAAAGGCGGGTGCCGATGACCCACTGTTGTTGAAACTGGTCGTCCCAACAGAGACGCCTTCACGTCGGACTCTCTTTCGGGTTCGTAACTCCTTGATAGCATCCTCCAAGGCTCTGATGGGCTTTACGGCGTCAGAGCTACTGGGGATCGGCTTATTGTCAACCTGCAATTGCACACATAAAAAAGAATTCAACATAAGACCATCGATCTATCACACGTAAAATATATTTGAAACTACAACTTCTTCAGGAATTGATCAATAGAAAGCTTCACCAAGCCAACGTCATGAACGTGATTAGTTTCAACTAATACACTCCAGGCACGTGTATTCCCCCAAAAAAAAATATGAAAAATATAACCCCACCAACTAATCTAGATATAGTCGACGAACCATGGCCGGAGGTGCTATGGCCTATGGATCTGTGGGACCATAAATATTCTGATACAGAGAAATTCTATACATTCTTCTTGAGAAATTTGACTCTTTAAATGATTTTTAAAAAAAAAATTCAATCATTACTACCTTTCCTATAAGAGCTGGTTATTATTTTTATTTTCCTAATATAGAAAATGCTAACTAATTAAGTTACTAAGTAAAACCTGAGGTGAAGATTTACCCAAATAAAAATTAAGGTGAAGGAATTTATGAGCAATTAGTAACTTTTTTCCATAATGGCTCCAACATTAAAAGGAAGACTTGCCGTAAAACCCACGTCTGTAAAATTTATCTTTCGCTCGTCCTTTTATTCCCTTATCTTTTTTGTGTTGAAATTAATTAACAATAGCCTACTAGTCTTTATAATACATCTCGTGTGTTGCACGTTTTCTTTTGGGTGAAACTACGCGACCAAGGCCCAAGTATAGTCGCACTGTTATTTTCTTATATGATTTACCATTTATTTGTACAGAAATTATTTATATATTGTAAGATTAATTTTTTATTAATGACAATAATATATAATTTCTAATGAATAATTTTCAATTTCAAATAAATAATAATCTTAAATAAAATTGGAGTGATTTCAATGGTTAAATAATAACTTTGCAACTAATTAAGAGTCTTGTTTTAATATGCTTCATGTATTTGTTTAATTATTAATGCATATATTTAACATTTTTCTTGAAAATTGTTTTATGACATCCCTTTTTTAAATTGTGTATACACACAATCCCAAACTACTAGAACTTATGGTCATAAATTTAAAAAGGGATATATACATATAGGACTATAGATTTATATCAAATTAATGGCTTCTGTTTTTTTCTTCTTTTTTTTTTTGGAGAAGTTCTATATATGAATGATTAAGTCTTTCAGTATTTTTATCCTTTATATTGTATGGGTTCGTTTTTTACATTTATCTCATTTGTTAAATAATTATATATCTAAATTCTTAGAAAAACATATTCGCTCCTTAAGAACAACTAAAATTTCTTTGTAGATCCATTTGAAATTTCAAAAAATAATATTTAATCAAGTTATAGACTAATTTTGAATGATTTAGTAATTGACTATTTCGCCACTAGGTCTCAGTTACTATTCATTGAGTATTTATTAAATCTTTTTTGTTTTTGTGAGTATCTTAGTATTCCAAAGTCCAATGGACCCCGACTAATCTAGTTCGATCCGGGTCGGCTCACTAAAAACGTCTTTATATTAGATAGATTTATGACTAATATTTAGTTCAAAATTTTCTAGTAAGAACTCGCTTCACACAATTTTTGGTTAAATATATGCTCTTGACATGCTCATCTCAAATATTTAATTATACTACCAATTTTGGATCTTTGGAGGGGAGAGACTTTTCCAAATCCACCTCCAATATGGTCCGAGCATTGAGAGGTGTTGAGTCGACAAGAGATTGTAAGCTGACTTAAGAGTGAATTCAGCGCTATGGGACATGCCCCAAACCACTCGATCACAATCAGAGATGGTGGAGCTGAGGGGGATTCCTCGGATGGCAGCAGTCACAGAGGAACCGAGGACAAAGGGGAGAGAGTCCAGTTTCCATTCACGGGAGGAAGAGATGATGGAGCTTGCTTTCCTGATTTCCTCATCATGAGGGAGAGGACCATGAATGAACGATCTCAGAGACGAGGAGCCCACCAATTTATCGTTCCACAAGTTAACCGACTGTTCATCGCCATGCTCCACCTTGCTCCTCGCATTCCCGAACGACTTCACCTAAAGGATCATAATCAACAAAACCATGAGCATCCTTACCCAACATGGAACCCTTGTTGTCTCCAAGCATGTTCATCATGGAAGAGCGACTCTAGCTAGGACTGTTGAGGTTATGCAAGTATAAGAGAGATGAGTTCAAGGAGTCTTAGGAGGTATTTATAAGGTTTCATAACAGAAACTAATTCAACTCACACGGCAGTAAAAACAAACTTCATTACTAGGCGTCAGAATATAAGAAAAAGTACAAGAAAAATTCTACAGTGATTTCACATTCTCACGTGACGAAAAGTAGGCAAATCCATCAGAAAACCTATCAGCGATCCCAAAAGTGGACCCGAGCATAACAAAGATTATTTAATAGAATGTTCCTAATTTTAATGGATTTTCCATGTTTGGCCATTATACGATGCAAGTCAAATATTAGAGAAAACTATCACTACGGTCATATAAAGATCATATTGCCATCAATTTGGTCCTTTAAATATTTTTGCCATCAATATGGTCCTTCAAAGATCATTACACCATCAAATTAATCCTCCATTATAAACACCGATAGTATTGCTTAACTCCATCAAATAATTTCTATAAAAAAATAAAAATAAAAATAGAAAAAAATTTATATGCTGAAACAAAAGATAGGTAATATTTATCACTTCAACACATGCGTTGTGATTCTGTCAACTGCTTGATAGTCTCCATTTCCACATCCATCTCCATTCATCTTCATCTTTCCCATTAATATTGAGAAGAAGATACGTATATTTCCCACATGAACAACATATACAGACTGAGAGAGTGTGAGAGAGACTCAGAGAGAGCAGTTTTTATTTTGTCTAAAAAAACTTTTTCCATTTTTATTTTTTTATAGAAATTATTTGACGAAATTAAGTAATTATAGCGGTTTTTTTTAACGGATGATTAATTTAATGGACGAAATGATCTTTGAACGACTAATTTATATTTTTTTATTGCACTATATAATATATAAAAGTAGATGGATGCTGATCCATGATAAATCATTGTAAAACCTCATAATCTGCTATAATATAGATAAAAATAAATGAATAAAGAAAAATTCTCATATAATAATGATAAAAAAAATAAATAACCTAATGAAAATTTGTGTGGTAATTAAATCACTCATACTAGTTTTAAGCAAATAATGAATTCACCAAGCAAAACATGAAATGAAAAGATAATACTATAAACAAATTATTATTATTATTATAGAAAATGAAAAAAAAAAACTGGAACTTGTCGACAGATTCAATGTCCAATGTTATAAACATAAAAGTTATAAAAAGAAAAGGAACTAATGGCATCGGCACTGGAGAAGCAACAGTAAAAATTAGAATAAAATAAGTAAAGGAAAGCCTGATAAAAACTAGCTTGTGAAACGAGCAAATTGATGTAAGATGTAATATTAGATAAGCATGCATACATACATATATATATGGTCCGGAAAGGCCATGCAAAATTATTCCCTAGAAAATTTCGTTTGCATTTAAGTACTTCACTTTAATTGTAATTATGCAATATTCCACTATATTCTAAACGGCATCTATATATACATAAAGTAATGCAAATTATTTTCTTAAATAATTATATAAGAAAATTTTCTTCCTATGCATTAAAAATATTTCAGAATACTTAATATTTCATTATATAGCCAAACGACATCTATATATATATAGACATAAGGTCATACAAATTTGTTTCATAATAATTAAATGATAAATTTCCTATAAATTAAAATACGTCACTATAATTAGTATATTCCACTAATTATAGCCAAACAGCATCTATATATTCATCAACACACCCATCTATAAATAAATTTGGGAATTCCGTTATATATACCCGAATGGCATAAATATATTGTTAAAGAATTCAATTCACCAAAAAAAAAAGAGATTTCTATAATAATTTCCAATAATGTATGATTTAAAATAGTTTTGAAAAATATATTAAATACAAAAATTTGTGACAGTTAAATTCTATTGAGAAATATGTTATATATTACACAATATAATATATATACATAATTATACTGATGTTGTGACTTTACGAGAGGAGATGATGACGTGACTCCATCGCATTTCAGTTTGTGAGATAATTGCATGAGAGACCACTTTATTATTATTATTATTATTATTATTATTATAGAATATAGATTATATAATATGCCATCAATTTAAGGAATTGTTATGGCTATTCCATTCCCTAATCTATACGAATTATGTCCATATTTTATTATACTTGCAATTTGGGCCAGGGGGCACTCCAACTATGAGTGACCATGTCAGGTCCACGACGCAAGATACTGAATCAAGGGTTCACGACATACATTAGTTCGACAAGACCTATCCGAGAAACCAGGTGAAGCCTCATGTCCCAGAAACACCACATACATTATTCCAACAAGCATGGAAAAGGGAAAGAAGAAGAATATTAACATCAGAAAGTTAATCCCAGTCCAAAATCTATTCGGAACATAAGGTTCAAAATTGGATTCAGATGACAAATATATGTATAAACATAATGAGCATACGACATGGTATCACCCAAAAATCTCTTGGATGAAGTTATATATATATATATATGTATGTAAAATATGTCTCTCCTTTTCTTTTTCCAGATGGTGTTTTATTTCCGGCAGACGGCGAAACAATTAGGTGATTAAGCCTGTGGTTTTACAAATGGGGCAGAGGTTCTTGTGCGTAAGCCACTGTTTGATGCAGTTCACATGGAAGTCATGCCCGCAGTCCAGTTCCCCGATATCATCCCCGTCCACATATTGTTCCTGGCAAAAGACAATCAAACAGTTCAAACGAACGAAAATCAGAGATGATAATTTATGAAGACATAATATTTCTGAGTCATGACTTATCCGTCAACTTCTCCAGTATCATCAGATAAAACCACCCTCATCCCGCTTGGAGTTTTTATGTCACTCTCACGCTTACTCACATCTATCTGATCAGCACCGGTATATATGTGTTAAGACTTTGTGCATATATTGTGAAAGAACGATTGCATGATAAATTTATCATGAACAGGCTAAGCTGAGGGAGATCTAGTTGCACAATTAATTCTCCTGGATCACCAATCAATTGTCCAGCATACACGCATCTTAACCTATGATCCCGGATAAAACAAATATGCAAACCATCACACTGATTGCAAATTACTGTTATAGTAAGGAGAGCAGAAAAAATGAATGCGAGGATTCCAAAACAATAAAGCAGTCGTTACTAAAATCCAGGGCATCAGTAACAGATTCATCAGGGTATCAACAACATATTTACGCCACAAAGGTAAAAATCTATTGTAATGGATTTTTCATCACAATGCCACGGAGAAGCAGTCACCTGAGACCTTTCATTATATTGGCAAGTTCCTATTTCCTAATAGATTTCAAATTATTTAACTCCATAGCAGATTTTTAGTGATGCATCCAAATCACATAAAGTGACAGGGAACCAACATATATTTGCTATCCAGTTCAAAATATTGGAGACTCACTGCAGATCTGAACAAAGTTAAAATCCAAGCAACTAACTGAGACGGAAAGCTTGGAGCTCTCACCTGACAAATGCAGCAAGGCTCTGAATCCTTGAGGGATTTTTCCCCGGCGGGCATTTGACTCTTGTGCTGTTTGAGGAATTTCAAAATGGTTTCTTCCTTTAGCCCTGTGCTCACATCCCCGATTCGTTCTTCCAGTTCCAATAGCTCCTGCAAAAGATGTGTAGGTGCATTAGGCATTCGTTTTTTCTTTTCTTAATAGCAAATAAAATAGATTTCATTAAAACGAACCAAGAGGGTGCGCAGAACCGAGCATATAAAGGATGAGTAGGAGCATTAAGCATTTTGATCCATGGAAGCAAAAAAGAATGAACTAATATATTCAATCATTAAATTTTTGTGGGATGAGAACTTGGTACTTTTACCTCGTAGGACATGTTATCAACGTCGAGACGCATGTCCCGGTGCCGGTCATGCATTTCTGCCAAACCTTGGAACATGAGCGGCTCAAAAAGCATGTAATCCTGATCGAAAATTAATCACGACAAAATAAAAACCAAAAGTGAGGGCCCGCAATGCGAGAAAACCTTCAAGGATATTTTTTAAAGCAGTCCGATCTGCACTTGGCCAGAGTAGTGTAGGGACAAACTCATGGCCTAGATTGTAAAGGCAATCGAGAATACACGAGTCTCCTCTATGACATGGTTTAAGACTTAGTTGCTCTCCTTTTTCCAAGAGAATAGCTTAAGACTTAGCCACAGAAAGAAAAAGAAAAATCTGACGTTAAAAGATCGGTCAACCTGTAATAGCACAAATACTACCTTCAGGGATGTCTAACAAAGCGTAGCCTGTGGAATTTTCGCATATTTATACACACAGACCGAGAACAATCCGAGATTCAGGACCAACAGTGACCTATTATGTGATCAGCTTCTATCACTAAGATTCAGGACATGCCTTATTATAAATGCCACACGTTTGATTCCCCCATAGTTACCCAGCAAAAAAAAAGATTCCCTAATAGTTCTTCTCGATAGTGAAAGGTAGTCTTAATATAAAATACCTAATTCAGCTCCAAAGTAACCATCAAATGAATGTCAGTTCTTACTTGATGTTACTCCATAACAAACAATCTTATTAGATGCAACCTACAGAGCCTTCACAGTCTTGGTCTCCATAATTCTAAATCTATTAGGAAGAACTCCAAATATATGGCAAATGAAATTTCAAAACAAGAAAAGCTATTTTTTGATAGAAATAAAGATGAAGAGAACAGGCAGTAGGCAGATAAGCCGATTAAATAACTCTGCATTCTGCTAGCAATGTTAATCACTTCAAACATAATGATGGACTCAGTGAGAATTTGGAATCAAACCTCAGCCCTTAGATTCTCTCCCCTGCGCATAGCATTCAAAACTTGGCGAATCTACAAGAGGGAAAAGAAAATAGCTTTTTAGTTAAGAAGACCAATCTAATCTACAAAATATGAATGACAATAGAAGCCAAGAAATTATTCTGCAAATGCAGAGTAAACAAAAAAATATCTAAAATAGAAAGCAAACTGAGTATTAATGCCTCTGTTATAATATTTGAGTTCCCATGCATTTTATATATTTTTCAGTAAGTTCACTACACGACAAGGAAAATCTAACAGAGGAAGACTTTCTACACTTCGCAAAGTAACTGCTTACAATAACTTTTTTATTTTGAAGCAAAAACACAGTCTGCCAATATCACTGAGATGTACTCTAATTTATTGATTCTCATAGGAAAATTTTCCTTTGCTATTAAATGCTTGTTCCTTCCGTTTAAAGTGATTTCATTAAAGTACTGATTTTTCACCCCGTCTCTGGAAATTGATGCTATGAAACCAAGTACAGCAAAGCAACATGTACCTTCACGGTGCTTAAGCGACTCTACTGCTTAGGCGCTTGCTCAAGCAAAGCAAGACAATAGATGAATAAATTTTATTACTTTACTTGTAAAGTAGAAAACAAGACCTTAAAACTGATTAATTATTATAACACTTACAGTTGAAATGAACTTCACTCTGATATAAATGTATTTTAACAATAAAAACATTCTATCTAAATAAGAGGAATGGCAGTTTCATATTAGGGATCCCTCATTGCACAGGAACCATTATTGATGAGAAAGGAGATTCTTAACACATAATTAGTCCTGTCTTTTGCCATGCTTTTCATGGATAAAGAAGTTACAGCGGACAAGAAGCTCAAATCATTAGGATTTCACACAAAAAACACAGGACATGAAGTAAAGATTAGAAAAGCCTAGATTTGCAGTGAACGTGACATACTGAAAATCAATAATTGTCCTGTCTAGCTCTACACGAAGTAAGCAGGATGAATTCATCGCTACCAAGAGCAGAGCCAATGCAACAGAAAACCAATTGAAAATCTTGTATGAATGAATCCCATGTTGTGTATATGACTTAAAGAAGTGCTAATGATGAAATTCTAGTCGATATCCCTGTATTTAAAAGAAGATGGGAGGAGGAAACAAGTGAAAACAAGAGTTTGAGAAGGCACCAGAAGATGAAGACAAACTAGTGGTGACTCGATTATGTTAGATGAACATTTATTAACCAACTCAATACTGTAAAAAGCTAGTGCATTCCATCAGTTAAACTTAGCAAGGATGGTGGCTACCATTAAGCAGCAGGAAAACCATCTGCCAAAATCCAATCAGATGTTCAGCAAGAATCATAGTTAGTGTACAATGAGAACACAGATATAGATGATCACAATCATGGTGCTATTAGACTGGAAAAGTAGCCAAGAAACAGATTGAACAATGCATACAATATATAAAAGGACTACTTAAAGAACACGAACCTCAGCTATTACACGGTTTCTCCCTTCAATATCACCAATGAAAGCTCGAAGGGGTGACTCAGACATGGCCAACAACTCCTCGCCTTGTCTATCCACAGAGAATCCAGGCCTGTGGTAATGTTGTCGACGGCCCAGAGAGTTAATTCCATTCCCCTGTGGGCCAGAAGAAGGTCCTGAAGATGACGGCCCAGGTAAATGAGTATTTTGGCCATCGAACAATTCTGGACCCCAAGGCGTCAATTCAAGCACCCGTCGAATCTCCTGACTCATAGGCCGAGGAGTTACAAAAGGAGGGAGAGATGATCGGCTACCGGAACTTTGACCGACTCGTCGAAAGGAAGAAACGTTGCTCGGGCTCTGGCTTGTGAGTCCAGCAGCTAAGTCCCAGCTAGGCGGATCCTGCACCATGTTTCTTGTCTCAGAAGCTGAAGAGACCACAGGGGTCTCAGACACATACCTTGACATGCTTCCAGAGTTCACTTCATCGAGGGATCCTCCAGGAAGAAAGGAGCTGGTAAAACTGCCACTCCTCGAATGCTGGGCTCCAGTCCAAGGAATGCCCAAACTGTTTCTAGGCAATTGAGGTTCCTGTATTGCATTTGACTGGGTTGTCTGTGAAGCACTCGCATTCATAAGAGCGCCTCTAGTTGATCTCAGGTCAGACAGGCCAGGCCTATGAGACAGGGAAAACCCACTAGAATGCCTTGAATGTCCCAATGATGACAAGGGTGATGATGCTAAGTTAAACGTAAAGGGTTCCTGCTGAGGCCCTGAACTTCCTCTGCTATCGAAACCTCTTGGGCCAATAGCAGCTCCCATACCCATAGTAATACTTACCGGAGGGAAGGGCTCGAAATCAGATTCTCTCATGCTAAGCCCAGTGCTAGGACCCAAGTGCTCGAGGAAATTAACATTAGGAGAGTTCCATGAGGACGGTGGTGACAAATTCATGGGATCAGGGGCATTACCAGCAGGAGGAGTTTCATTTGGCCATGTGAAATTTTCAGCTTGAGGAATGCTACTGGAACTTGCAGAAGGGTTTGATTGCCCAGAGGTACCTTCAAGGGCCTTTCTCTTGCAAGATGATGAACCCCAAGCAGCCATGGAAGAGCTGGAGCCTGCAATTCGTCCATCCATGTGACTAGAGCTTCCTGAAGAGTGTGCAGAATTCCCAGACCGAACTGCAGTGGAGTTCCCATCTTCTGATTCCCAAGTCAGAAAGGTACTTATACTCGGGCCAGCATTTGGGTTATTCTGACGGACGAGGTTAGCATCAGAATTTCGCGAAACTGCAGTCTCAGGGAAAAGAACACTATGTTGCAGCTCCAACTGCCTTGTTGCTGAACTAGGACCAGCCCCAGTGGGTGTGCAAATTGAAGGAGACCAACCCTGTTCCACTTTCATCCCATCAAAATTAGGTTGACCTTCCTGATTTGATGCAAAATTCCAGGCATTAAAGCTCTCACCACCATCACCAACTGCATGGGATGACGATGATGCATCAGTAGACGTTGCATAACTTGATGAACAAACGGCTTCCTGATTTGGTCTATTGCTCAGATAAGTCTGCTGAGTCATGCTATCAGTAAGAGGAAAGGATCCCAAATTGATATCAACATTTTCAGGGACTGAATCAATTGTACTCTTCTGCCCTTGCATCAGAGGCAAAGGTATTCCCCCTACGAAAGTCTTCTGATGATATGATATGTGCCTTCCAAATTTAAGATGTGAACAGGTGATGCAGAGGAGCCACTTCTCAGGCGCAGCTCAACATCAGCAGTGAGGAGGAAAAACCGAACACGCCAATGGAAATATCTGTCATTAACAAAAGCATTTAGCTAATCATTCATAAAATATTACAAAAGGATGCATTATGTAAGGACTAAGCAAAATTTACCTTTAAAGCATAAAGTGCGGCAGGTTCATCCTCAACAGCATATATTCGCCTCAGCAAGTATTTGCATAAAATGTATCTCCTGAGCACCGAATCTGTTTCCTGAATAACCACTGCCACCTAGTCTATCATACTAACTTTTGAAGTGCTCTACTATTCTTTCAACATACTCGAATTTCTCACAAGCAAGCACAAGCACCAAACATTTCCTCATCTACCTCACTTGTGTATAGATGGAACAAAGAGCAGCTTTATTTCCAACTTGAAGGGTATATATACCAAAGAGATCCACCTCCTTATAGTGAAGGTAAGCAGGAGAGCCTCGTAATCCTGATATTAGGCCCTGTACAAGAGAAAGAATGACTTAGCCATAGATATGGAGTCGAATAAATTCTTAGAAAGTAGTTTCTGCACAAAGAAATTTATGTGAGAATAAACCATCGTTGCGAAAAAGGTGCAAATGAGAAAAATTCAGAAGCGCAGAATTATCAAGAGGAAGGGGCACTCATAGTAGCAATTGCCAGGAAGACAGCTCGCGGCAACAAGCAGACAGCGCGAAAATGTTGTCATAGAGAAGTAAGAACATTATTTTGAAGCTCAACCTGATCATTACAAAGGAGAACTATAGTTTCTTGAGAAGACTGAACCGATTTGCTGATTTTCCAATGTCATTGCTCTAGAAGAAGGCCAATTGATCTCTACGAGCAAAGAAAAGAAACTGAGCAGAGCCAACACCAGCATTTCCAAGTCTTTGCACACAATCCTAAATTGAATCAAATCCTGAACACAGTCCACTAAGTAACACAACAAACAGAAGAGAAGGCAAAATCAACCCGAGCCCAGTTTCGAGCTAACAAGTTGAATCAATCAAACACCCTACTAAGTATATCTTATGTTCATATAAGAAGAAATATGACACGCACACCTCATTCATCTCAGCACAAAATCACCAAACAGCTTCCCCCAGAAAAAAGTAATTCTTTTTCTGAAACCCAATAAATGAAAATCTACGCATGCAACTGAAATATATATTATTAGGGGGGGGGGGGGGGGGGGGGGGGGGAAGGGGTTTTGATGAACACCCGACGATGGGTTTGCCGATCTCCCCAGCTACCCTCATAACTGTACAGAAAAAGCTTCAATCTAATCAAACAAATCACACTGATGGCAAGAACAAACCGAACAAGAGACGAAATGGGTCGATGAATCGGAGGATCAGCTCAAGAACAGGTAAAAGAAACAATCAAGATGAGTACCTGAGGCCGGGGAAAAATCTGGGAGACGGAGCTAGGGGGATATCTTTTGCTTGTTTATTTAATATTGGGGAATGAATAAAGAAATGGGCAGACACAAAAATGGGCGAAATGTTAATGTAAGCAGCTGAAATGAGGATCAAATCAGACAGAGGCCTTTCTTCTTGGCTTGGGTTGGGTCACTCCTCTCTCCCCCATATTATGTATTCTCTTCTTAATTTTCAGTTTAAATAAATAAATTATAATTATAATTTCTTGGAGGATGAAAAAATAATCGGAACAAGACAAAGGGGCCACTGAGCAAATGCTGTGTCGTGCTAATGTTTCTGTTCTGTGCGTGTAGTGTCTCTGTGTGTTCGAGAGAGAGAGAGAGTGTGTGTGGTTTGGGGGGTGGGTGTGAGGTTGCTGGACCGGAGATTAAGGCCACTAAGCTTCGTCTTTCCTCGCACACAACACTAATCACGCATGGTCATGGCTTGTCCGTATGGAGAGGTTTCCATTGGAAGGTTGGATCCTTTATAACTCCGTATTTTGAACGGAAAACTTTTTGCACGTCGTAAAAGGAAGCACTTTAACATCAAATCCTGTAAGAAAAAAAAAATTATATCGTATGGATTTAGACAACTGACGATTTCATTATTAATTTTTCTCACATCTTTTTCTCATCAGATCCTTCCGGCTTAGCATAATATTCATTTTTCCTTTCCTTTTTAACGTTATGGGAGAAATAAAACAGATAAAACATTCTTTATGTTATTATTTACTAGCTATAACCGTCATCGTCATTGAAATGTTGATTTTCCTTTTTTCTTTTGAAAATTTAGGTAAAATAATTATCCAAGTGAAATACGAATTAAGCCATACAAGAACGAGAATATTATCAGACGGATATAGAGGCAAGTATCTGCATACGTATTAAGAGAAAGTACATATATTTAATGCATTTAATGAAGATCTTAAATAATTAGCATTTACTTCCCCATTTTTTTCCCGTGAATGATTAGTTAACTAGTCAAGTGTGGGCGTTAATTCAATTTTTGATAATGCATAACTTTAAATCTATTATTAAGGATTATTTTAACAAAAAGATAAGTCAAATTGGAATTTTAAAATTTTCGATGATTCTTTTTATCGACTGAATATGATACCTTATGTGAATAGGAGCTATTTCCTAAATGACGGGGAGGAAATGCATTCTCATTCTCATTCTCATTAATGGAGAAACAAATTTATTATACGGAGAAATTAATTGCAAAATTACTCTTCCAATGAAGAGTAAAATTTTAAAAACTTATCCATTCGTTCATGATTGTTGAAGGCCACCGATCTTCCTAGATAATATATATTTATTTCTTTAGCTTTTAAACGCCATGGAAGGAGAAATATGAAGAGTCGATTAACCACAGAGTGAGGAATTGCTCAAGAATTCTACGCGACATACTCTCGTTGCACAAATGAAGGGCTCTCGTTGCAGGAAACAGCTCTAATATATTTATTATATATAGATTTGAAACATACTGAATTGGACTGTTAACATGCTACTTTGAAAGGAGAAAAAGTCATGATAATTGAGGAATCAGCCCACTTCACAAATATATATATATATATCTACACGTATGTATGCATGCAGGCATGCACGTATATGTATGAATGTACACATGTATTGTTTTGGACTTTATTAAGTTCTCTGTATTTAATGAGAAAATAGTATCCTACAGGAAAAAAAAATATGAGAAAATATTAGTATAGATAGTGACTAGTGAGCATGGGGCACGTTCGTACTGGAAGCATATGAAAAAACCGAATGAGTTCCACATTTGACAATTGACTCCATTGTGTATAAAGCCCTTTGGCCCTCTAATGAGCACAATTTTTCAATTTTACTTGAATGTGACTATTTGTACGACCGTGAAAATACCGCATTCTCAAGTTACGAAGAAGACGTGCATTCCGGTCCGAGAGATGCATAGTATATTATATGCTCTCATATTGTATCTAACCTTTGCTGTTACGCTTTGACAGATTATAATTCGCAATTGTGCATGCAATAGTCACATTTAATTTTTTGGTCCCAATAACATTTTTTATTGGACCTTGTGGATGAACTGCAATCGGGCCAACCTCACTGGACTTCTAGGCCCATAAATTCCTCTAGGATTCAAAAAGCCAGCTCCTCCCGACGAAACTCCAAAATCCGGTTCGGGGTGGTTGAGCTTCGACCATATCCTCGACAGGCTACATCCATCTCCGGGGACCACAGCAAGACGGGTGGATGCTAGAGCCACCTCAACTCAAGATCCCGACTCCAAATAGCATCGTTCATCCTAGTCCTAGCTCTAGTATTGAAATAATTACGATATTCATAACAGATGAAATGAAATATCTTCCCAGCTCGGTAATACTCGAGAGTTTCCCGTAACGAATATATTTCATTTTGCACTTCGCTCCGCGTGCACGAAGCAGGTGAAACTGCACGCACGTGCGGGGGAAGAAACTTCCAAAGCAGCCGACAATGGCGCCAGGTGTGCTTAAATACTTCGTCCACTCTGATTCTCTCCCCTCTGACAAAATTCTCCTTCTCCTACTGTCTCTCCCTCCACCGCAATTCCCGAGACAAAAACAACCCAATCCCAAATTTCTCTGTCCCCAAAAAAATCGGAAAATCCGAGGAGGAAAAAAAAAAGAAAAAGAAAAAAACACAAAATTTTCTTGAATGGAATCAAGAAAATTGGCAGCTTTACTGTCAGCTCTGATCTCTGAGCTACTCCTGGCCCTCCTCCTCCTCTTCCCTTCCTCCTCTCCTCTCTCCCTCACCTCCGACGAGTTCACCAGCAGCCTCTTCGCCGTCCTCCTCCCCGTAATCCGCCAATTCGCCTCCGTCCATGAAGCTGCCGCCTCCATCCCGCCCGCCTCGAGGAAGCGGAAGAGGGCCGCCCAGTTGCACGAACCCGATCCCGGGGGTCATGCCATCCTCGCGGGGGGGAGAGATTTCCTGGACCCCAATCGGAGCCTCGACTCGTACATCAACTCTTTCAACATGACGGCCTCCACCTTCGAGTGGCTCTCTGGCCTGCTCGACCCCCTGCTCGATTGCCGGGACCCCGTGGGCTCCCCGCTTAACCTCTCCACGGAGTTCCGGTTAGGAATCGGGCTCTTCCGGTTGGCCACGGGTAGTAGCTACAGTGACATTTCCCGCCGGTTCGGGGTCTCCAAGGCCACCTCCCAGTTCTGCGTCAAGCAGCTCTGCCGAGTCCTCTGCACCAATTTCCGGTTCTGGGTCGCATTCCCGGGGCCTAATGAGCTTGAGCCAGTGTCAAGGGGTTTTGAATCCGTGGGTGGCCTGCCGAACTGCTGTGGCACAATTGGTTGTGCTCGGTTTGGACTCTTGATGGGCCGTGGCCGAGTGGAAGAGAACATTGCCGCTCAAATAGTTGTCGACTCCTCGAATCGGATCTTAAGCATTATTGCTGGATTTCGCGGCAACAAGACTGAATCCAGAGTTCTTGAGCAGTCGAGTTTGTATGAAGATATTGAATCGAAGAGATTATTGAGTTCTTCTCCAATCAATGTCAATGGGGTCAGTGTGAATCAATACTTGGTCGGGGGTGAAGGATACCCACAGCTTCCTTGGCTAATGGTGCCTTTCACCCATCCCGATCCCGGGTCAGTTCAAGAAAGTTTCAACTCGGCACACCATTCAATGCTCTTTCCGGTGCTTCGTGCTATCTCGAGCCTCAGGAACTGGGGGGTCCTGAGTAAGCCGATTGAGGAGGATTTTAGGACTGCAGTGGCTTATATAGGGGCATGCTCGATCCTTCACAATGCTCTTCTCATGAGGGAGGACTATTCTTCCCTCTCTGATGG
Source organism: Punica granatum (assembly GCF_007655135.1). NCBI lineage: Eukaryota > Viridiplantae > Streptophyta > Magnoliopsida > Myrtales > Lythraceae > Punica > Punica granatum. The sequence goes on along the minus strand of NC_045128.1, from coordinate 37,914,536 downwards.
GCTTGGTGATTACCAGATTCACAGTCGGGGATTTCGTGATTATTCAGTCTCCGGGGAGGCGGTAGAGACTCGAAATGCATTGGCCGGGCTACTGAAGGGGCCCAGTGGTTCAGGTGGCTCTTCCAGTCCCAATGCTTGAATTCACTGCTGTCCAGCTGTTGTAGGTAATGGAGGACTCATTCTTTCTAGAAGGACAGATCACACTCTGTTGATTGGTAGATTTAGCAGGAATTGTTCATTCATTCGGGATTTCATTATTCAAAATTTCAAATTGCGGGTTTAGGACCTTTTTCTTTTCGTTTTCGAACTGTAGTTGAGTTTACAGGTAGATCGTTTGACCAGTTGAAACATTTCTTCACGTTGAATGTAGAGTAAGGCATTCGTTAATTGTCATTTCGAGCTGTATATAAGGGTCAAAATGAAGCCAAGGTGCAAGCTAATGAAATGGGGACGGAACAGAATTGCCGAGTGAAGTTCGACAATTATGCAGTATTCTGCTGGTTAGATTTGTTCGGGTTCTGGAGTCTGCACTAATGGATGAAGTTTTGATTGTATTTGCTCCGGTACCTTCCGGTTTTCGAAGCTTGGGATTAAGGTGAATATGGCAGCAGGCATGGCGAGGGGGAATGTAAAAGGAAAACTGATAAATACATATAGACCAACACAAATTGCCACAATCCGACTTAAAAGGGTAAACATCGGCTAGTGTTTCATATTTGCTGCATCGGTTATTTGCATTAAAAGCGCGTTTCCTTCTACATCGGTCTGCTCACAGGGCATTTTATCTTAAGCGATTATGCTCTTGAAATCAGCTTATGTTCTTTCCTACCGGAGGAAAATATCACTCCATGAGTCATTTAAGGGACGCGAGCTCTGCGCTGCCTTATTCGTGTTTTAGAACAGCACAGAACCAAAGAGTGGTAGCCAATATCATTCCAGGAATCATTCCAGGATAAGCGAGCTCTGTGTCGCCTTATTCGTGCTTTATAACAGCACAGAACCTAAGAGTGGGAGTTGCATCGTGTACTTACTGAGGTGCTCTGCCTCCACTTTTCTCCATCTTCCCCTCATGTTCATGTTTAAATTTATGGTTTACTTTCTTCCCAATCTCAATAATCACAGAACAACCTACATCAAGGAAGACCGACGACGCGCAACAAACAAGAACATAAACAAACCCGAATCCCTTCCTACATAGAAATCAACTCAATGCTGCTTTACACAAGCACGCGAACCATCCTTAGTTTTATCTTTTAGGTGACATTAGATATAGTGTAACTGAACATTACACCAGACCCTCAATTTTCCAATGCTCCAAGCATCTCACTGTTGTACATAACCGAATCCAATCAAATTGTAAACGTAGAATTGCTACTCATTGTGAAGCAACAGCCACATTGAACAGACTCCAGGAGCATCAGTGGTTCAACAGACATTGGATTAGATGTCTAGAACTACGTAACAAAGCAAAAGCCACTGAGAAACAGTAGAACTTAGTTTGAAAGAAAGACCATTTATGGAGAAGAAACGAAGAGCATCTTACTAATACTGCAGATAAATTCATACGATACTCGGAGTGCATCAAAGATGTATGAATACGCAAGTTCAGGAGGCAGTTTTTGATAAGCTCGGACAACGAGTTGAGACACTAAATCTAGTCCACAAAAACAAACACAAAGTATATGGTCCGTTAAGAAGCTTCTTAATATCTCAAAATGGCAGCAACTTTCTAGAATCCATAGCCATGTCCTCAACTCCAAAGTAAAAAACCGAAACCATGAATGGAAAAGCAAAACAAGGCAAGGAGTTGTCCAATATGCATCCAATTTCTCCCTCAACGGTAACTCTTCTGGAACCTTGCACGAGCACCACGACCACCGAACTTCTTGGGCTCGCATCTCCTCGGGTCTGCGACAAGCAGGGTCCTATCGTACCTGGCCAAAATCACCACACCAACATCATCATCATTAGCTATATGCTTTACTAGCTCGTCTCCACAGGCAATTCGTAAAACACACTAGTATATTCATACACTTCATTTCGAATGGATCATAAACCATGACCTCAAACTTCCTGATCATCCAAGGTCAACAGCATTTCTTATTTCTTTCAATTTGAAACAATCAAACGTGATCACAGTTCGCCATTGTAGTATTAAGCCAGTCTGCTATCCTACAGACGATCATTAAGAAACTGACGAAACTCAAACTCTCCCTATGGGCAAAATAGGTTACAAGATGGTGGCAGATGAACCTATTTGAAGCAAAAATCAGAGCTTCCTTGGAGTTGCACGATCACAGCTGAAATTCGGCATCAACAAACAGGGCAAAGCCTAAACAAGTGAATTTCCAGGTGAAAGGAACCATTTTAATTACCTGACCAAGATGTCCTTGATCTCCTTCTTGCTCTGCTCATCAACGTACTTCTGGTAGAAGGCGACCAGAGCCTTGGCAATGCTCTGACGGATAGCGTAGATCTGCGACGTGTGCCCGCCTCCCTTGACGCGGATCCTCATGTCGACGCCGGCGAAGCGGTGACGCCCGAGGAGGAGGATGGGCTCGTACGCCTTGAACCGGAGGATTTCCGGTTCCACGAGCTCGATGGGGACGCCGTTGATCTTGATCAGACCGCGGCCGCGCTTGCAGTAGGTCACCGCAACCGCCGTCTTCTTCCTGCCAAAGCACTGCACGGACTCCACAGCTGCCGCCATGATTTCGAGGCTTCAACTGCTCGATTGGGGCTGCCAAGGGAGGAGAACCCTGACCTACCGTCGCTGCCTGTGAAGTGTGAGAGGCGAGCTGAAAGAACAGAAGGTTTATATTAGGGGGTGCGGCTAGGGTTTTTCCAATTGCAAAATTTGCCCATAACTTGTGGATCAAATTACAAATATGCCAATCGGGCCTGACTATTAAATTGGGCCTTGATAGTCAAAGCCCACTTGTTTGGGCCTCCGTGCTTTCCTTTATGGGCCAATGTTTTCTTAATATGCCCGGGCTTCCCTTCGATCCTAGCACGAAGACATGCTAAGGATAGATGTATCATATCAAAGTTGCCCAAAGTCGATATGAAATGAATGATGTTTAGGACAATTTAATTCATTAGCTACACAAGTTGATCGAAAAGGACCTTCTTCCTGGTGCCCTATCGAAATCATAGACACATATTGCATTCACGAAATTTGCATACTCACTATTCACATAATTATTAATTGAGTCGTAACTATTGTCATTGTAAGTTATGTCAAACTAACTAAGTGGAGATCGATCACGTATGCACCAAGCACTGTCATGCAAACACCAATCTTGACCCACGGTGATTTCAGCACCCAATAGATTGCATGTCCCGAGAAGGTTTTTTTTTTTTGGAAAAAAAAATCAAGCGTCATGCTGAATAGGGTTTTTGCTTATAGATGAAATTAGATTGATGAGCCTAGATCCTGTTGAATGGCAATAGAAGAAGATTCAAATCCCATTAATTTCTTAGCTGAGCTTTGAATTTGGAAATCTACATCGACTGAATATTGTTTCTTTCCCGCGGTGACCACCGACACGCTTCCACGTCATCCTCCGCAAGCCATTTTAACGGAACCGCCATTACACCGGATAAATGCCGACCGGTAACGAGGACCCGATGCCAGGGGTATTATCGAGAAACCACCCGAGGCTCGGCTCTCCCCATTCTTCAATCTCCGTCCTCGAAGCCCGTAAATTTCCCCGATCCCTGCCCCCCTCCAATTTCATCCAATCAACTAAACTCGGGCCGCTCTCACCTCTGAGTCGACTCGGCCTGCAGCTGCCTGAACCCCCCCCCCCCCTCCCCGATCCCCTCGCCAGCATGGAGATTTCGCCGGCGGCGCCGCCATCCCCTGACGACCACGCGGCGGCAGCGTCTTCTTCCACTGCTGATGAAGCTCCGCCGGTGGTATCGAAATCGGAGCCGGCTTCCTCGGCGCCGGTGAATGCCCCGCCGGCTAGGTTCGACGACGATGAGGAGGAGGGGGACGTGTGCCGGATCTGCCGGAATCCCGGCGACGCCGAGAACCCTCTCCGGTACCCGTGCGCCTGCAGTGGGAGCATAAAGTTCGTGCATCAGGATTGCCTCCTCCAGTGGCTTGACCATAGCAACGCTCGCCAGTGCGAGGTTTGTCCACAAAATCACTTCTTGGTAGTTTTCTTATGATCACGAGCTTCCGATCGGCTCTTTCATGGGATTCAAGCTGGAATTATTCTTTAATCACGATATGAAATTGAGCTTCTGCTAAGAAAATGCCAAGTTCGCTCTAATTATGTTCGTCTGCGTAAGCCCAGAATTCTTCGACATGATTGGAGTGGTTCCTTTTCTATTCTTACTCGTCCGATTAGCTCCTTGCTTTACTTAAAAATTTGTCACTCTTTATTCATTGAAAAAAAAAAAGAAGAGGTAACTTTCTTCTCTCTCTCTCTTTTTTTTTTCCCGTGAAAAATTATGGGGTTTCCTGAACTCAAGTGGGAATATTTAAGTAATGGTTTGTTAATTTGATCATATGGGAGCTGAGGTTGAATCAGAGTGCCTTGAGTTGTGTATGATTGTACAGAGCATAGTTGCTCATTGGGCTGAAAAATTGTAACTAGCTGACAGAGAATATGAAGGTGTAGGAACAAAGAAACTGCGTTAGCCTACGTCAATGTGGCATTCGTTTCCCGGAACGGGGTTGCACCTCTCTCCTGTGTAATTTAGTTGTTTTGAATATATTTGTCTGTTTCTTGATGCTTTAGACAGTATTGCTTTATAGAGATTGTTGATATATGCAATGGACATATTGCAGGTGTGCAAGCATGCATTTTCGTTCTCTCCTGTCTATGCTGAGAATGCCCCAGCAAGGCTTCCCTTTCAGGAGTTTCTTATTGGAATGGCGATGAAAGCTTGTCATGTGCTGCAGTTCTTTTTGCGCCTTAGTTTTGTACTTTCCGTTTGGCTCCTCATCATACCCTTTATCACATTCTGGATATGGCGTTTGGCCTTTGTGAGGAGTTTCAATGAAGCTCAGAGGCTGTTCCTAAGTCACCTATCCACTACAATCATCCTTACCGATTGCCTGCACGGGTTTCTACTCTCTGCTAGCATTGTGTTCATCTTTCTTGGGGCTACTTCTCTGAGAGATTACTTCCGGCATTTACGAGAGCTTGGGGGTCAAGATGCTGAGAGAGAAGATGATGGAGATAGAAATGGTGCCCGAGCTGCAAGAAGGCCAGTTGTACAACCTAATCGGAATGTTGCAGTAGAGGGAAATGGCGAGGATGCTGCAGGTGCTCCAGGGATTGCTGGTGCTGGTCAAATGATCAGAAGGAATGCAGAAAATGTTGCAGCTAGGTGGGAAATGCAGGCAGCACGGCTCGAAGCTCACGTTGAGCAGATGTTTGATGGCCTGGATGATGCTGATGGTGCAGAAGATGTACCCTTTGATGAGTTGGTTGGTATGCAGGGACCTGTATTTCACTTGGTTGAGAATGCCTTCACTGTAAGTCGGATTCCTTGCTGATGGTTACTTCATGTTGTTATTTGATTCCAATAACGAAATTTGCAGTAAGTTTTCTATGTATTTTCCTAGAGTGCTTCTTAACCGTTGATTGTTCAAACTTCAAACCTACCACTTGCTCTGTGTTTTGTGAAAATTTGGGTTTAAGTATGGTAACAACTTGTATCTGTAGAGCATGAATATAATATAAGTTTGTGGTGATTAGTTAAAATCATTTGGACTTGTTTGGAACTAGGCGACATTGAAGATGTATTTTTGATTAATTTCCGCTGATACAATATCCTGTATTTAGGTGCTTTCATTCTATCATCTTTTCAAAATCAGAAGCTTAGTCTATTTTAAAATGTTTTCTGAGCCCTAATTACTTTGTAAGGTAGCAGAATGTTGTTTTTGGTTTACTGGGCTGGGCACTGTTCTACTAGTAGATGCATTGAACGAGATATGATATATCGGACCTAAATATTTTTCAAATATTGTCATACATCTTTGAAGCCTGTGTCAGGTATTCATGGAGATGTAGATTCAGATTGTCAGCTGCAAACTTTCTCAGTTCTCTGCTGCTTGATTACCTGTTTAAATAATTTCAAGATGCATGCATTGACGTATAGAGTTCCTCTTTGCAGGTTCTGGCCAGCAACATGATTTTCCTTGGAGTCATAATCTTCCTTCCCTTTTCTTTGGGCCGGTTTACTATCTATTATATGTCTTGGCTTTTTGCCAATAGCCGCGTGTTGTCAAAAGTGATGCCACTCGCAGACTCAGCCCTAACGCTTGCAAATATTACATTGAAGAATTCATTAACTGCTCTTACAAATTTATCATCTGAAGGAGTGGATAATAGCATGGCAACCCAGGTCACGGAAGTATTGAATGCAACTGCATCTGAGCTAAATGAAGTCTCAAATAATGTGACGGCACAGCTCTCAGGAGATCTTCTGAAGGCAGCCCCTCTTGGGGCATCAAGGATTTCTGATGTAGCAACTCTTTCTATTGGATATTTGCTTATATTTACTGGATTGATAGTCTACCTGGGCATAATTGCCTTGATCCGCTTCACGAAGGGCGAGCCTTTGACAATGGGAAGGTTCTATGGTATTGCCTCTATTGCAGAGACGATTCCATCTTTGTTTAGGCAATTCTTGGCGGCAATGAGGCATTTGATGACAATGATTAAGGTTGCATTTCTGCTAGTGATTGAACTCGGGGTATTTCCGTTGATGTGCGGGTGGTGGCTTGATGTTTGCACAATTCGGATGTTTGGGAAGTCAATGGCTCATAGAGTTCAATTTTTTACAATATCTCCTTTGGCAAGTTCATTGGTCCATTGGGTTGTGGGGATCGTTTACATGCTACAAATAAGCATTTTTGTCAGTCTCCTTAGAGGGGTATGGTTTTCTCCCTTTGCATCTTGCCTTATGCAAATTCTACTTTCTTTTTTAGCCAGACATTCTGCTAATTATCATGTTAATATTCTTCGCTCGGATTCATTCTTCTGCAGGTATTGCGTAATGGAGTTCTATACTTCCTACGAGATCCCGCCGATCCAAACTACAACCCATTCCGTGATCTCATTGATGATCCTGTCCACAAACATGCTCGTAGGGTTCTGTTGTCGGTTGCAGTGTATGGGAGTTTAATTGTGATGCTGGTATTTTTACCAGTAAAACTTGCTATGAGGATGGCACCCTCCATATTTCCACTGGATATATCGTAAGCTGGCACTTTTGATATCAGTTGATACTTCCTATTGTTATAGTACAAAGCAAACTGTGCTCTTCATTGTTATATCACAATTATAGCTAAGTTATGAATGTTTGTTGCAGAGTGTCCGATCCATTTACTGAAATACCAGCGGACATGCTGCTCTTTCAGATCTGTATCCCATTTGCCATTGAGCATTTTAAGTTGCGGACAACCATCAAATCTCTTCTCCACTATTGGTTCAAGGCTGTTGGGTGGGCTTTAGGCTTAACTGATTTCTTACTGCCGAGACCTGAAGATAATGGTGCCCAGGAAAATGGAAACGGTGAGCCTGCCAGGCAGGATAGGATGCAGGTTGTGCCACATGTTGGACATGACCGAGCACTGGCAGTTGTAGCAGCTGCTGGCAATGCTAATGGTGGTTCTCTGTTGCGGAATGCTGATGCCACTGAAGATTATGATGGTGATGAGCAGTCTGATTCTGAGTAAGTTATATTGGATATAATTCTATCATTTTGTTGTTGATTTGCACGGACTCAAGTGATCATTCTGGTTGGATCTTAACTCTTTATTTTTATTTTCGTTTGTTACTGTGTGTTTTTAACTTTTTACCATAATTCCAGTTTGACTGTCTGAGGCATATTGGCTCAGTTGCTGCAAAAACATCCAGAAGTGATCCATGATTGCCAATTTCTTTTCTCCAAAGTTTTTCTTTCTCCTCCTCTTGATGATCTTAACCAGTGGATTTCTATACAGGAGTGCATTTAATTTCTGTAGTAGCTGCTACCAGCTAGAATTTGCAAATTTTTATCGTCATGACTGATGCTGCAAAGTTGCTTACTAATGTGATAAATGAATAAGTAATCATACCTGGACCTTTGCTTATTAATGGCTTCTGTATATATCACACGTGAGCTTGCATTTTACATGTTTCATATGGCTTATGCTCTCTTAATTGTCAACATATTCAGATTTCTTGTGGAATATTTTTCTTCAGTCTCTATTTGACTGTTTTGATATTTGACTTTTTCTAGCAGGTACAGCTTTGTCCTCCGGATTGTACTCTTGCTGATGGTGGCCTGGATGACCTTACTTATCTTCAACTCAGCCTTGATAGTGGTCCCAGTTTCTCTAGGGCGGAAATTGTTTAATGCCATACCTCTTCTCCCAATAACTCATGGAATCAAGTGTAATGGTAGGCAATTTGCTTGAATTTTTCTCATCTATAGCGTCTGTTCTGATGGATGTGCATGCTCATCTTTTTTTCCTGCTAATTTTTGACAGATCTCTATGCTTTCATCATTGGGAGTTATGTTATCTGGACTGCCTTAGCTGGAGCAAGATACACCATTGAGCACCTCAGAACAAAGAGAGCTGCAGTTTTGCTGGGCCAAATCTGGAAATGGTGTTGCATTGTTTTCAAGAGTTCTGCCCTATTGTCAATATGGGTAAGGAGACGGAGCATCTTTTTGGAAATGTTTTCCATTTTTCCGAAAATTGCTCTGTAAAGTTAAGCCGCATATTAATATTCGTGTCTTGCAGATATTTGTGATTCCAGTGTTGATTGGGCTGCTGTTTGAGCTTTTGGTGATTGTGCCGATGCGGGTGCCTGTGGATGAAAGCCCAGTTTTCCTCTTGTATCAAGACTGGGCCCTCGGGCTAATCTTCTTGAAGATTTGGACTCGGCTGGTAATTTCTTGTGCAACTTCTGTTGTCACATATAAATTAGAGCTGACCTTACCCAAAATAAGCCCCGGGCTTGCTTCCTTTGCATGTACTGTCGATTTTCTTAATTGGTAGGATGAACTAGTGCTTGTGTTTGGCACTATTTTTCCACAATGGATGCGATGGAGACTTCTGGAAATGATATAGTGCAACAGCTTCCAACTTAACATTTTCATATCTCTTGGGTCTCCTTGGCAGGTCATGCTTGACCAGATGATGCCATTTGTGGATGAGAGCTGGCGGTGGAAGTTCGAGCGTGTAAGAGAAGACGGTTTCTCAAGGCTGCAGGGATTGTGGGTCCTCCGAGAGATAGTCCTCCCCATCATAATGAAGCTCCTCACTGCCCTCTGTGTGCCCTATGTCCTTGCCCGAGGGGTCTTTCCCGTGCTCGGGTACCCTCTGGTGGTCAACTCAGCCGTCTACCGCTTCGCGTGGCTGGGCTGCCTGGTCTTCAGCCTTGTGTGCTTCTGTGCCAAAAGGTTTCACGTCTGGTTCACGAACCTCCATAACTCCATAAGGGATGACCGGTACCTCATCGGGCGCAGGCTCCACAACTATGGGGAGGATGGTGGGGACAGGAGGAGGCCAATTGAGGCCGAGGCCGAGGCTTCAAACTCCTCCTCCCCAGTTGCTAACCCACGGGCAGATGTTTTAATTGGGAACGAAAGGGATGCTGATGCAGGGTTGAGGATGAGACGCGGGATTAGGCATGAATGATAAGGTGATCTTTGCTAGTTTATACCTGTTTTTAACATTGTAATAGTTTCCGAGTCCGTGTATCCTCTTTGGCAAAGTATAAGAGGTTGTGCATATTAAGTCTTGCATGTCGACTTGGATAATATTAGAAGAATGTCCGATAATGTAACTTTTTTTTTTTTGTTCTCTCTCTCGACGAAATCTATAGATTTTGCTACCTTTTTTTTTTCCATTTTAAGACTATCTTTTGTTCCATCATAATATAGATCCTGGACATGATCCGTTCCATGTCGAGACGGCCCTAACTATAATTGAATTTCAAATATCAATTACAAACGAAGTTCGAGCATGTACCCGAATGATAATATCACTATGTCTCAATGGCATTTGGACTCAATGAAGCCATCAATAACAACTAACTCCGTTGCCTATAACTCTCATGATGTTTTGCCATTTGTAGTGTTTTAATTTATAGTGACTTAAAAAGTAACTCGACTTGAACATAAGTCTTATCTTTTATGGCATTCTCTTACGCGTCGCTTCGGCTTCTGATATTATATATATTGGCATATAAAAGTCGATGCAACACTTAGGAGGATGTCATGTCGGACAAAGTTGTGTTATGGTTGGATGACCTTATGAGTCACCGCCAATAAAAATACTACAAATTATACAATATTGTGGTATCATTTTGCTCATAGAAGTTCAAAAGTCATAACTTATGGAAGTATAAAAGATCCAAAACTAATGAAAGTTCAAAAATCCTACCTAATTCATGGAAGTCCAAAACTCGAAATTAAGTTCAAAAGTCTCTACTCACGGAAGTCTAAAAGTCTCGTAAACCCAAAAGTCCTATTTATAGTCGATGGGTATCTCTCCTTTGTTATTAGATGATAACTAGTCACTTCACCTACGCGTTGTGCAGAATTATTATTTGATTATATATTTTATATTATTTTATATATAAATCATCAGATGATAATCTATTATATCGAGGATTGCATAATTAATAATATATTAATGTCATGTTATTTTTCTTTTTCTTGTTTTTTGCGAATTTTCATGGTTCAAGTGGTTTAATTAATGCAATGCATTAAATGTCAATCAAGTAATAAATGAAAATGCTTAATTAATATCATATACTATGTAAAGGGTCATGTCATGAGGAGCTGTGAATCTTAAGATTGGAGCGACAACATTAATCCTCCCTCTCTAAAAATATATATGTCACATATAGAAAATTTTTATTCTCTTGATCTTCTTATGGACTTGTTCGTTGCTGCTAGTTAGATCACTTGAGACGCTCTTACCAAGAGGGATTATAGTCGATTTATCAAAGCTTTAAAGTGATGAGGTTGTAGTTTGTTATTTTAATTGTGCTAATTGCAAACTTTTCCGTTACCAATAATTGACCTGTTATTTTCATAGACTAAATGAGATGGTAATAGAGATGGACTTTTCCATTACTACTTACAATGGTCACTCCTAGAGCCGAAAGAAAATGTTATTCTTCGAGTTTATGTATATGCACTGAAATTACTTGAAATTGATATTTGGAGATCAATTATATATTCGATAAATAAGACAAATTTTACATATTATTACCCCAGTGAGAAAGGATTTCATTTCACGTGTAAGCCCTCTTGATTCCGTTACATTTTAGCCTTTAATCATTTTATTATCTCAAACAACTATAGCTAATACGTCTTTCCCGATAGTGACTATTAGACCTTTCGCTATCTCAACAACTCCAGCTGGCACATAGGTCTGGGCTTTCGTCTAGTTATCATAATATCCAGAACAATTTTATTATTGAGAGGAGTTAGAAGACAAGAAGAGGCAGCGATAACCTTACTCGACCAAGTTGTCAGGTAAATCTAATAAATGCAGGAGAATATTTTAGTAAGTAATTGTACACCTTTAACAAATTTGGCGGATCCTGATGCAAAAGTATTATCCCCGAAGTCTTACTAAAAATCCGTTTGTTTCATAAAAGTAGTTTTACCTTTTAAAGAAAAAGTACTTGCATGAAAAGTAATTTTAGAAAGAGCAATTTACCTTTTCATATATAAGAAGGATACGAAGGAAAATTACTTTCATGTGCTTGGACTAAAAAATATAGGCACTCGTGGGTTTAATGCGAAAATTGTAATGAATTAAATTACAAGAAATTTTTTAAGTAAGAAATGAATATCTGCAAACAATGTGACTATCATGAGTAGTTCAGATCGAATCGAACTTTCAATTGATCCAGGTAATTAGCCTCATATGTATGAAGACACGGTTTTGTCTCTCTAGATCCTATTAAATTTCATTCGGACAAAGAACCTTATAAAGATCATATTAATTCTTATCAGGAGACACAGCAGATGAAACCAAGTAAGAAAGAGAGATTTGTACAGCAAAAAAAATAAAAAAAAAATCCGAGTACTTTTGCATAAATTCATTTTCTCCACTTTGACCTTTAATTTATAAATTGACCGAAACACACTCGTCGGACTTTTCCACAAGATGTTATACCAGATACAAGAAATGAGAAATTCATTTCCCTATAAAACACTTTCCAGGAAACAAAAATACTATCCTCAAAATCCTACTGTGTTTTGACAGAGAATCCATCGCATGACCGATCATCATCTGTAATAAAACCTAGTGCTTTCGAAACAGCTAACCGCGTCTCGGTTAGTTGATTGGTCGAACAAGCCTGTAAATAAGTAACACAAAAGAACATGGCAAACAAAAATTAACTGATGAACCACCTGACAGACGAGATGATCGTGCAAGCAACAATTCTTCCACGAGATTGAAAACCCTCAGTCAAACCCAAAAAAGAATCCTGCAAAAATCTCAAAATACAAACAGCCACGAAGAATTGTCTAAAAACCTACATAGAACTAGAATTGTCTTCAAACCACAAGAACCCATAAGTGTATGCTTTCCACTACTTCCAAATTCGATCCTGATACCCTCAAAATATCACCACATAAATATATCATTCATCGTTCAAAACTCAGGAGAAAAGGCAGTTCACTCCAGGGACAGAGAGCCGAGCTGATCAGCAGCAGCTCCAGCCTGCTGCTGCGCCACATTCCTCAGAACCTCCATTGCCTCGGCCACCTTGGCTTTCAGGGCCTCCGGAGACTCGAGCAGGTGGAGAACCTCAGGCTGGTCCATCTCGAGCAGCATCCCTGTGACCTTGGCAGCCGCTTCAGGCTCGAGTTGTTCAACAAGTGGGTAGAGATTCTCACCCAGCATCTGCAGTCATTCCAAAACAATAGTACCCGGGTCATTTTCCACAAAACAGGCGGAGACAAACATGAAAAGAGCGCCTACCAAGCTCTAAACCTCATGACTAAATCATGCCATTCCATTATCGTATGATCATTTATATAAATATAATAATATAATAATTTGAATAAAAATCGCAGGCTAGCTTAAACAATCCCAAGGGGGGGAAGTCACTCAACAAATTACACCCGCCCACCAGAAATGCCATCAAACTTGAATGTGAATTTTGAAGGAAAGGCTTCGCAACAAAGAAACCATCACAGTTTATAAGAGAGTATAAAAAACTCATCCTGTCCCAGAAGCAAGTTCTTTGAATGCAAACATAAAAAAGATGCGAGAGGACATACTGTCCGCTGCTGATCCGGAGTGGCATTCGCAAGTGCACTAGCCAAAGCTCCAATAGGAACAGGCTGAGACATAGACGTCTCACGCATCGGCATGACACCCATATCATATGGCATGGACATCATTCCACCAGCTACACCAGTCATTGGGATATCGGGCATTCCACGTCCTGGGGGGTAACGGTATACTCTGCCCCTAGGAACCATCTGCAAATCACAGGTTAAAAAAAAAAAAAAAGTGTTACAGAATCCAAACAATTGGCCATAGAACTCCATCTATATTTGAGAAACTAGAATGAATGAAAACGACAAATGACCTGCTGTGGCATCACCGGCATAGGTTGCTGGTTCTGCTGCACCACCCCTGCGCGTCTTCCACCTGGACGCTGACCCTGCTGACCCTGTTGGACCATCGGCACCATGAAGTTTGGCATGGGAGCTGCACCAGGCCTCATACCTGGAACGAGTTGCTGCTGATAACCAAACCCAGGCTGCAAGAGAAATTGCTTCACTTACACACTATTCATAGTCACCCATTGAGTATTGTGGTATGGTAATTTAGAGAAGATACTCCATTGGGTTGTGCTCTCTACAGGATCGCTTAGCAATACTTAAGACCTCAAATAATGGTCCAATTTTATTGCAGAAAACTTCAGAAAATTATGCAGAAAAGGTCAACCTGGGGTGGAAGCACAGGTGGACCTTGACCATAGAACAGCTGATGCCCCATGCCTGGAGCTCCAGGGGGATAAATTGGAATGCGGGGGCCGACAGAAGGTGCCATTGTAACTGGCCGCATTTGAGAAAATTGAGCCTGTATATAAAAAGCATATAATTATGCCTTTGGAAAGAACATTAAAGCTATTTACCCAAAGGAAAGCAGAAAAATCGGACCCAATAACATGCATACCTGCAATCTGGCTCTTCTATCTTCCTTTCGCTGTGCATGTGCAACATATATTGGCTTGCTCACCACCATTTTACCCAGCATCTCCGAGAGCTGTGAATAGAAAGCAATGAGAAAAGAGAATTGCTGCACCAAGGATATTCTTCAACAAGTGACAATCAAAATAGACTTCGGCTTACAGCTTTTGATGCCTCCTCAGGAGTTGAGAATGCAACAAAACCTGATCCTCTGCTTATGCCATTAGGATCTCGCATAACCTGTGTAAAAAATAATAATAATAAGGAGTGCATTTGGAAGTATCCAGCGAAGCCTGTCAGTAAAGACATCTAAACTAAAAGCAGAAAATTATGGCATGTGTAAAGAGAAAAGGGTACCTTGTAAGATGTGATGGTACCAAAAGGAGAGAACAGCTCCTTCAGTTTTTCATCATCTATGCTGTCATCTAAATTCTTGATATATAAGTTAGCTCCTTGAAATTTGTCAGCTGCCTCCTTCATAGTCTGCTCAAATTTATGCTTCAGTTCGACCTCCCTTTCAGATTTCTTCTGAGCTTTCCCAACATACCACTCTTTATCATCAAATTTATTCCCATTTAGAGCATCCACAGCCCTAGCAGCATCATCTGCACTCTCAAAGTTGACAAATCCAAAACATTTTGACTTCCCATCAGCATCTCTCATCACAACAACACTAGTAATAGCTCCAAACTCTCCAAAAATCTTGTTCAAGTCATCCTCCGTTGTTGCCTCAGAGAGATTTTTCACATAGACATTGTTGAACTTTGTCTTTTCAGATACAGATTCTCTTTCCTGCTTGCGGAGGAAAGGTCCCACAAAAACTTGTTTATCATTCAATAACATTCCATTCAGCTTCTCTATGGCCTTCTGGGCTGATTCTTCATTATCATACTGTACAAAGCCGTAGCCCTTAGACTGGCCGGAGGAATCTGTGGCAACTTTGCAAGACAGAATATTCCCGAAAACAGAAAATGTATCATGCAATGACTTGTTGTCAATTGACTTGTCAAGATTCTGCAAAAATAAACACCAATAATTGGAGAGGGGGAGAAGGTAGCTGGAAGGTAGATACGGTGTCCTCTAACAAACACCGATCAGAAGTAAAGCCAAATCGAAATGAATGACTACCTAGACAGACTTACCTTGATAAAAATGTTGCCAGCACCACTCTTGCGGATACTCGGGTCACGGTGAGAATACATAATCCTAATCGGCTTCTCATTGATAGGAGTGAAGTTCAGCATGTCCAGTGCCCTAGCAGCTGTCATCAACTATCAGTAAGTATATGCAATATGAAATAGTAAAACAAATATTACGAATATTTTGACAATTTATAACAATAAAGTTAGGAGGATCACTCAATTTAAAATGAAAAAACATTTTTTCCCATAAAGATAATTCATATTATCATCTAAATTTAAATTTCCCAGAACTCCTTCCATTCTCTCCGGCTGGGGGAAAAAAAAGATGCCTGGAAGTTTCTGTTTTCTCAATCAGAACTTATGCAACCGACCATATTCAAGATTGCTCCAACAAACACGACATGACAGGGAAAATATAAGCCTGGTTAAAAAGAAAAAAATATAGTAATTAACGCGAAAATAAAAAATGTCCAGATTTAAGCAATTCGCATGAACAACATCCTGCCATTACGCATAAAAATGTTCCAAAATTTGACGGGAAAAGATATCGACCGAATGAATACTCGTCAGGGTATAATAAAGATAGCATATTTATAGACAATACACTTCAGTATGTAAGCAACTAGAGAACTTGAACTTACCATCAGCGGGGTTGCTGTAGTTAACATAGCCATAGCCAAGCGAGCGGCGGGTGGTCAAATCCCTACAGACCCGAACAGAGACCACCTGGCCGACCTGATTGAACAGATCGTACAGCTGGGAGTCGGTGACGTTGAAGTCGAGGTCCCCGACGTAGAGAGACGTCGTCGAGAAGGCACCACCATTCGCACCCTGAGCCTGAGCCTGAGCCTGAGCCTGAGCCGGAGTCTGAGCTGGAACCTGAACCTGCGCCATCTTTTCAGATAACAAAAAACC
Source organism: Punica granatum (assembly GCF_007655135.1). NCBI lineage: Eukaryota > Viridiplantae > Streptophyta > Magnoliopsida > Myrtales > Lythraceae > Punica > Punica granatum. Next base: position 37,898,286 of record NC_045128.1, on the reverse strand, counting down.
CTAGCAGCAAATCAAAGCTCCTTTTTTTTTTTGTCCTTTTGAGGGGGTTTTTCGATTTTTTTTCGGTTTTTTTTTCCCTACAGGAATCCCTCTTCCCTCTCCTCTGGTAGCAAAACCCTAGAATAACGCTACGAGAGCTAAAGCAGCAAAAAGGGTACCCTACAATCGAAACGATCGGGGGAAATGAAACAAATTTTTTGGTGTTTTTGGTTTATGGATAGGTTGAGGAGAGGGAAGGGGAGCGAGGGGGGTGGGGAAGCGGAGGGGATAGGGCGGCGCCGGTGGCGGGAGGTAGCTTCACGGCGGCGCGAGGGGTACAGAGACGCGATAGAGAGAGAGAGAGAGAGAGGGGGGGGCGGCGAGGGCTTTGCTTAAGCTATCGAAGAGGGCAGCGGTTACTGCGCCGAAAGGGAGTGACGTTTGCTTGCTGACACGAATATATAGCAGCGAGACGATGGCGAATTTAGGGTTCGGATTCCTCCATGCTTTGGTAGAAAATCTTTCTATGTCTGAAATTTCTGGCTCTCTACTTTATACTTGTGTCGATCAAGTCCCTCCAAGTAAGTTGCAGATTTTAGTTTTGTGTAGGATGTCCCGTGGAGCCTCGGTTGTTCCGAGTCAGTCGCGTGTCCCGATTCATTGCCAATTAAGGTATCCAAAAGGAGGTGTTGCAATAAGTTTTTCATTTATCATATCCGATGGCAGATTGTTGTGATAAGAAAGAAAAACTATCGATATGCTTCCTTTTAAATGTGTTAGATCTCATTAACTTTTATGTTAAATGTCAGTGTGGATCATGTCGTGTCTTAAAAATGATTTTTTGTGTTTGGAAACAAGCAATTACTGTCGATATAGAGAGCGACAGTTACCAACAGCTAATATGGTATGTTACATAAAAAATATGCAAAGTTTTTTATTATTTAGCTAATATACCTAGCGGATTGGAATCTAAAAATTCAATGAGAAATATTGAATAAACCACATGGTAGATGCAATTAGAATTCGATTTTTATAACTTATTTATGGGCAATCGAATCCTAAACATTTTGCAACATATTATATACACGCAAAATCGTCAAGAAGGATCCATGTTAGAAATCCTGATAAAGCTAGAAGAAAATATCGGACTGATCATCGGCACTTCACAGGGATCAGGAAGCATATAATGTCAAAATTCAGGGACTAAAAATACTCATTTCATTTTCTTTGGGTAGAGATATAATTTCGCTTTTTCGTTCTTCTTTTTTCCGGTCTCTTTTAGAGCTTAATGAAATCATGGGCCGGACCGCTGATTTTGGGCTATTTGGGCCTTGAAGCCTAGCAGCCCTACTGGCATTGAGAATGAGAAGCTTTAAAATGGATCCAACATCCGTGGTTACTCCCTCCACCTATTTGACCGGCGCCAGCGGCCTAGCAACTCTCTTGATTCAACTAAATAAAAAAATAAAAATAAATCTCTTGATTCAAAGTATAAAATGAGTGAACGGTTGAAAATAGGATGCGCAAGGGTGGATGAGTGGAAGAGAAAGAAAGTATGGTCAATTGGGTGGTTATTAAATAAAATTACCATTATATCTTAAATTTAAGTGATTATTAATAAGAATTATTTCATTAAGGGTGTCTTAGCAAAATTAAAATTGGACCAAACTTTTTCTTTTCAATGTGAAATCCGGTATCTGGAAACCTGACGAGTCTCGAATAACCCAATCGAACTGAATCGGTCCACTGAGGGGTAAAACTCTCTCTGCGTGAATTTTCTCCATTCAAATATTTCGCTCTCAGTTTTGTAATAGATTAGATAAATATAGATATAAATAATAGTGTAGATATAGAAAAATTATCCTCTTTTTTGTTTTTGATTGATTGTGTGTTCGAAAGTCCAACAAATATTTAAAAATTTGGTAAAATGATTTTCATGGTTTTTAAATTAAGTGGATATCTATGGAGAAAAAAATTATACTCGTATATATTACGTTAAACTTTTAAGTTTTATATAACAAGAAGGAGTAGGAATTATGAATATAAGATATAATTTTTGAAAATTGTATGTATTCATATCTGCATTTTGATAATATCTAATTTAAATATGGCATGTATATTTTCTTTTGAGATTTTGATTTAATTATTATTATTATTATTATTGTTTTTATTGTTATTGTTATTGTTATTATAATATATATTTATGTATTTTTTGGCAAGGATAATTTTTCAATTACACTGACTTTTTTTAGTTTTTAGTAATTGTAATTATGTTTTATTAAAAAAAGAAAATAATTTTATCAATCGATATAAATAGTTGGTTAAGCAATTTCATATTTATTAATTTGATGCACTATAATTACTATTCCAGTAAGATAATTAATAATATTAGGTATATTTATAATTTTCTTATTAAATTTAAATTATATATTTTTAATGTTTACTAGCATGCATTATAACATGATAAAAGAACTCTTCACGTGTGTATTTACTAGTTCTCAATATATACATATATATGTGATTTTAAATTCTCAATATATATATATATATGCGATTTTAAATCAAGCAATAGGGATATAGGAAGACACTGACGGGCCGTTTGGATTCGGAGTTAAAGTCAACGAAACTTTAACTTTAACTTTAACTGAGGAAGAAGATAAGGGTTTGTGGGCCCACCAGTTTGACTTTAAATAAAATAAATGGATGTAGTAGATAATTGTGTATAATGAGATTGTGTGTTTGAATAAGATATGGGACCCACCGGTTTGACTTTTCAAATGTGTGTTTTGTTGTGTAGTGTAGAGTTAAAGTTAAAGTTAAAATCATGGTGATTTTGGCTCTGTTTGGTTTCAGAGTTGTATTTTAGAATCACAATTCTAACTTAATTGTACCCACTACAAAACAAAATAACTCATACAAAGTCAAAGAGTGGGTCCCATTTATATTACTTTTTCCACAACAAAACAACATAACTCTTACAAAGTCAAAGGGTGGGCCCCATTTATACCACTCAAAATCAAAATCAAAATCACAATTCTAAAATCCTATTATGAAACCAAACACCACCTTTAACTTCGAATCCGAACAAGGCCTGAGATTTTCTATGTCAAAAATTCCAATACGATGAACAACCACATGACTGAGTGCTTATTGACTTTCCACTTTACTAATGGAGTATATCAACTTTGTTTTTCATCAAGAGCAAGTCCTTAGATCAATCCGAACTGAGGGAATGCTCTCTTCAATCAGCAACCCGAAATTCGCCATCTGCAAAAGGTAGATCGCAAATTCAACAAAAAAAGAAAAAAAAATTACAGAGTCCTCAAACGAGTATACTTTAATATGTCCTTGTATTATGCTGTTTGGAGTAAGTGTTTATACTCCTACTTTTCAGACATGGATAGCATATATCGGGGAGAAGCTCGATCTCATACTTGCAAATAACGCGGGGGAGATCTCGGTATTATCACAACGGAGCATGCGACGATCAAATTCATAATTCTTTTCCGAGCTTGTGCGTCTCGGGCGGACTATGCTAGTAGTGAAAGGTGAAAGTCTTTGACACTACACTTTTGTATCTCACATGATCCAACACTCCAAACTGATGCTCCATGTTTGGCTTATCCAGGTCCCTTTGCTCACAGACAGTACGAAGAAGTAGACAATCAGGATCCAATACAGTGCCAGACAGTTCTCTCGCCTGAACCTTTGTGCTGTCTCGGAGTAAACCGAACTCCATGTTTGCGGAACTTACATTTTGTTACACATTATCTGTTTCGAAATTTGTCCCTCCAAAGATTGATAACAGTAATATCTAACCTCGACCTTTCTTCTTGCGGTTTATAGCGCTCATATAAAGCCGAGAAATGTACTGCTACCTCGTGTTTCTTTTCATCGAGCTGATCATGGATCGTGGTTTAATGAAGAGATAGATATACAATATACCGACAGTCTCATGGCTTCTAATATTGCTGAAGTTTGAAAATTTACCTCAGATTTCATAATAAACATAAGTACGTTGTGATGAAGCAGAGACATAACAAATTCGAGAGAAACGAGAAAGAAATTTATCGGTTAGAAGAAACAGATCAACTCGTATCTTTGGAGACTTACACCTGTGTAGCATCCTGTTATCTATTGCTGCATCAGTAAGAAAGAAGAGGAGCTTGGCTTTCATGCTCGATCTTCTCGATAGACTCTCTGCTTGTACTTACTGAGTCTCCTACTTCATGTTATCGTCCATAGATATCTCAACAACTATAGACTCTTCATCTACTCGAGGAACATCATTATCTGAACGATGTACTTTGAAATGCAACATTCTTCTATCCTCGAGCGATAAACGATCAATTTCGTGAAAACTTCCACTTTCGATTGATAAACTGAGTGGCATATCTCGTCTTGTATCCTTCGGTTTTGCTACCTTCCCCTCAAAGGGATATATGGATTATACACATAGAAAAAGACCAAGTATTGGGAAAGGATGACCAGACACCTTGCCACCGTGAGTTATTCTTTTTGTAACCTTGCATGATCAACATAGGATTTTAATTTCTCAATATATATATATATATATATATATATATAGGATTTTAAATCAAGCAATAACAATATAGGAAGACACCAAGATTTTTAAGTGGAAAATTTCAATACGATGGACAAAACCACTTGACTGAGTGCTGATCAACTTTTTTTCATCAATAGCAAGCCCTTAGAAATCACTACAAACTCAAGCGAATACTCTCTTCGATCAGCAACCCGAAATTCGCCATCTACAAAAGGTTGACCGCTTAGTCCAACAAAATGAAAAAGCAATACTTACAAACTGATTCCTTAAAGGATTGTATTTTGGGCCCATTAAAGCACGAACGTAAGATCAAAAGATTCTAAATAAGAGGGATAAACCCAACAAATGCCATATGACCATAAATCGGAGCAAATGAACCTAAAGCAGTTCAAATATGAATCCACAGATCGCCCATATCCGATAAACGATCGAGGCCTGAAAATGATTTCTAAATTAATGTTTTTCTATTATAGTTTTGGGGAAAAAAAAAAGAAAAAAAGAAAAAGGAAAGTGATAGGTAGGAACACAAAATCCTCGTTGTTGTTGTTGTTTTTTTTTTTTTTTTTCCTTCCTGCCCTTTTCTTCATGTTTGTGTTTGTATGAGAAGAAAATTGTCGTCGTTTTCCGGAGATGCAATGGACACCACACATTGTGGCCACCCCCTACCACCGGAATTGAATACAGAGCTTCAACATCACAATCACCGTTGATGGTGGGCTTGGCTGGGAGTAGGTCGTCGACAATCGGACATGACCACCCAGTTGCTTTTGCGCGCAAAAGTTGCGATTTTTCACCGCCATTTCCCCTCCCCCGTCACATCGCTCATTCATGTTCAACCCCAATATCTACCCAAGCTTCCTCCCTAGTTCCGTTCCCTCTCTTTGAATAGAGAACTTTCCTTCCGACCCTTCCGGGAGTTACCCCTTCAATTTCGCTTCTTGGCCTATTAAACAAGAACTCTCTCCCTTAAAGAGACGCTTCCTCGCATACACACAGAGAGACAGAGAGGGAGAGAGATGGGTTCCTTCTCCTTTACGAATTCTCTCAGCTCTATCCAGATTTCCGGGGTTTACTCGTTCTGCGGTAGTAATCTACACCACCATCAAAACCAGTTGCTTCTTCCCTGCGCTCATCTATCCAGCCGGAGAAGAACGCCTCCCGGCTCCGCCGACCTTGCCCTGAGACGGCGCGGTTGCGGCAGCTTGTCCTCTCTCTCTGCTGCCGGAGCTCACTTCACAAACTCTGTTCCGGTGAGTCCTTCCTAGCATGCCGTGCCATCTATTCTGGGAAATAAGTTCGAGTCCTTTAGAGGTTGAGCCGATCTGAGTGTTTCTATTAAAAGGATAACATATCGGGCCCTTTTTATCTGTTTCTGTCTGTTTAGTTTTTATTTTTGTATTTATTGAGATGCCCATCATTTATTGTGTTGGAATTACGATATGAAAGAGTATGTATCCATGAGTGAGAGGTAAAAGTCAGAAACCAGAATTCAGAGAGCTCAACCAGTGGTAATTGCTGCAGTAAGTGAATATGAGAGCGGAATTTGCAAAAAGAAATTTAATTGAAAAAAAAAAGAAAGAAGGAAGAGGATAAGTTTTGACTTCTTCTGCTGAGGTACATCAATGTGAGCTTAGCTACCATGAAATGAGCTCATACTTAGTGCAATGGAGTCTTGTAGGAGATAAACCCCTATTAACTGTGAATAGTTCATCCATATTCGCGACAATTGGGCTGCATTTTGGGATGGTAATACTGAATTTTTCGATTCAGTAGGTCATGTTAAGTGTCAAGATCGATGATTGGTTATTGGACTGCCCTTGATAATGTCGGTGGTCACCAGGATTGGCACAGATTTGCTAGGACCCTGTATAAAATGGATGCTTTGTATCGTAGGTACTGTACTGTAATTTTCCTTTGGAGGCGTCTTGCAGTGTCATCAAAATGCTTCTATAGTTGAATGTTCAAAATTGGAACATTGGCACTTGTTAATTATTGCTGGTTTTGGTACCTAGATGTCATCAAAATGCTTCTAGTTGAATGCGTCCGCGTGAATCCTAATAGTCTAATCATGTCTCGTATAATTTATGTATGTTGGAGTACTTGCATTGCACAAGACATCGAGTGAGATCACATCCACAAAACAAAAATACAATCAGTGATTTATGGTACATTCATAAACCAAGAACTTTCAGGTCATTGTTGATAAGTTTTCAATTTCTTTTTTTCCTTTTTATTTTTGTCTGAGGTTTAGTGAAGTGTTGGCTTAGATTCTAGCTCACATTCAGTAGTTTCCTATTACTTCAATTCACGTGAATTCTTTTTGTTTCTTACTGTTATATTCTGTTAATTTCAGCAACGGAATGGGACTTATACAGTGGGCGATTTCATGACTAAAAAGGAGGATTTAATTGTCGTGAAGACGACGACTGGTGTTGACGAAGGTACTTCCATTGAGCCTCTATATGATGGTTTTGTGATTAATTTACATCGCTGTTAATTTTTGTTGACGCAGCTTTGGAGACCATTGTGGAGAAGAGAATATCTGGCTTCCCTGTGATTGATGATGACTGGCATTTGGTAATTCCCCTCTGAATTCTTTCCTGAAATTAATATCTTAACTCCATCAACTTCATCTAATCCAAAAACTTGCTGCAGTTACAATTCATCATGTATAAATTATATAATTATTTATTATCTTAAAAATGTCTCCTGGGAATTTACAATATCTTGGTTCTTCTTTCAGCATGTATTCCTTTTCGTCAGTCTCCATTTGTAGAAAATTGTGCAATGAGTCAATGGCAGTGCTTTAAAGAAGATCTTCGTTTATTCTAATTTTTCAATGCATATTGGAGGGACTTAATTTCTGCAGAAAAGAATATGATTCCTGGCCAACGCTTTATGACTCATTTAAGACTTATTGGAACAATTACTAGAGAGAAATATAGATGTTTGGTTATATTAGTGAGATCCAGTCATACAAAAGAGACTTGCAGTGGAAATCAAGGCATAGCAGCAAGATCTAGGTGAGAAATGGAGATGTTTAGTTCATTTAAGACTTCCAGATGTGGGGTTTTATGCTTTGAGGAGAATGGAGATGAGAAACCAATGAGAAGAACTCCTCTGAGATATAATTCCTATAAATATTACATTTACTTCGTTGGACATCATCCCTGTTTGAATCACTTCCACTTTAACCTCTTATGGGATACCCGATTATAAGACAGTACCTTTAAGTTACTTCCTCATAACATATTCTTTTCGTGCTGGCTTTATTTCTTTGGCAGGTTGGTGTTGTTTCTGATTATGACCTGTTGGCCCTCGACTCCATATCAGGTAATGGTTGGATTTAAGATTCTTTAACCACTTCTTTATTAGCTTAGAAAAGAATGAACTTCATTCGGTTAAGATGGATATGCCATCAGTTAACTGGTCAAATCTACAGGAGAATCATAGTGCTGTGCCCATTCTATATCACATTTACAATTGATTCTCCCCCTCTTTCTGCCCCCTCCTCCCCAGCTCCAACCCACGCCAAAACCCCTGAGCAATTTGATAAGTGGAAGATGGCAGATTTCTTGAGTTTGAAAAGCTAAGTATAAAAAGGCTTAGGTGTAGTCATTTTCGGATCTGATGTTGCATGCACAAATTACCCTGAAAATATGCCTCGACTTTTTTAGTATAGTTTCGAGTCAAATGGCAAAATGTGAGAAGAAACTTCAGTATGTCCAATTTGATTTAGAGCTGGTCAGTTTTTGATTTACCTCAACCAGTGGCTGTTTTAACCTCCTTTCACATGCACAAAGACCTCCAGTGCAATATTACTTTTTAGTGTTTGTATCTTTGCTTAATCTCAGGCTCTCAGTGAAGTTGTACCAATCTTGTGATTGGTCTATCCTCTCCATTTAGAGCAAATGCACTTGCCAACTCAAGTTCACCATATTGCTCATAGATTCCATCATGGCAGTCTATTTTGGCTTTACTTGAAGCAACTCACACGTCTATTCTTTCATCAATCCAGGTGGTGGTCAAAATGACATAGACATATTTCCTGATGTTGATAGTTCATGGAAGGTATAGAATATGCTCCTCTTGTGCACAAGATGCATTTGTCTCTCTGTTAGTGATCTTTTTTGCATACTGAGAACAAACAATTTAATTGTTAAAAGGTCGTGATGTTGAATATCTAATAAGTTATATGTACTCTACTGGTGGTAGATTTGTTGAGGGTTTAGTGCTTCATGCTCAGCTTTGTAGAAGAGTTCCTTTGGTCATTCTCTTATGAGTCATGGCTATCAGCAACACTAATTTACTAATCCTTTGTTGCATGTGCTAAATTTTTTGGATTTGTTCTGCAGGCATTTAATAGAATCCAGAGGCTGCTGAATAAGACACACGGCAAAGTGATCGGCGACCTGATGACACCTGCACCTCTAGTTGTCCGTGAAACCACAAACCTCGAAGATGCTGCACGGTACCAATCCTGTGGAATCTCTTTCAAGAATTATATTTCATCTTTCCCTTTGACGTCAGGAACTTCTCAATGTTCGGTTTTCTGCCTGATCTCGGTGTGAGACCACGCTTAACCACCTCTCATGCTATCAGGTTGTTGCTGGAAACAAAATACCGCCGACTGCCTGTAGTAGATAGCAACGGGAAACTTGTACGGTTTTATCTTGGTTTCCCCATCTGATCTTCTTCCGTTTTTGATGCTAAATAAATTATTTCTGAGTCAGCGCATTCTTCCTCCATCACAGATTGGACTCATCACTAGGGGAAACGTGGTTAGTGCCGCATTGCAGATAAAACGAGCCATTGAACGAGAGCAATCCTCGTAACTCTTATCACACAAGTGAGAGTATATATAGAATGTCGATGCTGATTCTTTTGTCCCCAATATGAAGCTTTTCGATTTTCTCATAGGAATCATTTGTAGAATTTATAAATGCATTCAGATAAATCTAGAACTGAGATCAGGTGGAAGTATACATGCCAAAATTTTGTATTGCAACTAGACATCCCTGCAAATGCCATCCAGTATGTAATTGAAGATGTTGAATTATCTATGCCAAGGTTATTCGTGTATCCTCCTTGAATTGAGCATTGTGGGCATTGTTCATCCTTTATTTTATCACGGCTGATGCTCCTGTGGCGGTTCATGTGAGCCTTTTGAATCGACAGACAACGAACAAAATGATCCACTTGACCCTGGCCGATCCCATAGATGAGATCAAGCTTTTATCAAGCATAGCAGTCCAATATCTTAGTGCGTATCATCAGTAACACAAGCAAAAGTCAGGTTCGATGTAACGTCCCTTGCCCAGCATCGAACTTTAGCAAAGTGAATTTCACGTCATATTCATGCATAGCTGCATATGGGTAGGCAGGAAATACCTTCCAGAAAAAGGGTATCTGGTGCTGCATGCATTTTTACATTACCAACTTTCACTGGAACTCAAAACGATCTAGGAAACTCCCACCGGAGCCCAATCGAAAAATTGGAGTTTTTAAGGATTAGTTCGGGTTCTATGATTGGTGATACAACCATTTTTGCCCCCAGCAATGTCGACGTCGGAAGAACATGGCCGTAAAGTCTATTCCAAGATGACGTACTCTCACCCGTCAGCTAAACTGCCACTTTGCTCATTTATGGGTTCACACTTCGCCGTTCTCATTTTCACAGTTTCACACTGCCGAATTGGTTCTCTGATCTGATGAGTGCTTCCAAGCCCACAAGGGATCCACTTTTTATGTATTTTCCATATGTCTTTTAAACGTCGAGTAAGCAGAAATAGACCATACGTTATACGTGAAGGCGGATGTTGAGAATTATAATCATACATGGAAAAAATAAAAAGAATAACCATGAGTATATATGAGGCTGGGAACCAACAATTATCAGCTTGACCTTTTAAGCGGAAATGAGCAACCTTTTTAGTGAAAATGAATCCAAGTCTAGATAAGCTCAGTGAAAATTTTAATATGAAAGTTGAGATTATCTCGTTGGATAGAAACAGAGAAAAAAAAAGGACACTTTGCTACTGAAATTTGAGTTTAGCGTCTTTTTTTTTCAATTTGAAAGTTTTTTTTTAATCAATTTTAACTATTCAAAATTTTAAAAATGAATCACTTTGGTCACTGCTTTTATAAATAAAGTTTATTCAATTGAATTTAAATAAAAACTCGAATATCCTCATGTGATTGTCGATGAACCCGAGCTTCATCGTCGGTAACTCCCTTTTTCTTTTTTTTCCCCTTTCAAACACTATTGTAGGGAACTTAGAAGCAAATATGCTGTGAATGTTGGTGAAGGAATAGTGGGAGGACAGTGAAAAAGGAGGTACAGAAATTCAACCTACGAGCAATGTGGAATGGGATATATGGAATTCGGAATGGGAAGTATTGGACTTCAAATACTGAATGGGATCTATTGAAGGGGTGGAGTTGAATTTGGTGTCATTCTGATGAAAAGTTTGAACAATTTCTTCGTCATCCGCAAATTAGGCGTCCAGTGACCTGCACATGTCTAATTTTTATCCAAATAAAGCATTGATTAATGGGAGGGGCTAAAAAGATTCACTTTTAGAATTTGAGTTTTTAAACTGATCCCAAAAAAAAAAAAGTCCGGTGTATAGAATGATACTGAGCTCAAATTTCAGTGGGTCAAGTGATACATTTTTGAAATTTTGGAATTGGTAAACTGAAAAAAAAAAATTTCTCCAATATTTTCTCCAAATCAATCCGTGTAAATGAAAATATTATTTGTATTGTGCCAGGTCATAGGTTCAGATCACAAATACGAGCCATGGTCAACATATTATTATTTAATAACATGCATGATATTTTTTTCAGCATTAGCCCTCCTAATATCTAAAAGTCCATTGAATCTCGATAAATCCAGTTTAAGTAAGGTCGGCATAACACATGTACTATTTGAACTGTATTATATAATACAGTAACCTGGCTTATATTAAAACTACAAAAAAAAAAAAAAACTGTCGTCAGCACCTGTCTCAGCATATTCCCCATCAGTATTATCTAATCTTTATCTCATTTTAGACAAGGTAAATTCTGACCTAGCAAGCATTATTTTATTTTATTTTTTATTGGTACAAAGAGTATCGAGCCTAGTTATGGACAAATTATTTCTTCCAAGATATTATATGATTATTATATGTGCATATGAGCATCAGCATGTAAATTTTCGACTCCCCAAGTGCTAGCTCCCGCTAATGTAGCACGTCTCACATGGATTTTCCAGGACGAATCTTCACTTCTCACCACCTGAATCACAAGATAATAAGGTCTCAATACGACACGATAATTTAAACAAGATGTTTATTTGAGCACGACTGGAACTCCTGCGCGTCGCCATGCCCTGCGAGCTTTGGAGGAGGCTACACTGTGCAGAAGATCTTGTTATACCGAGAGGTGAAGGCACGGCACGAGAAAACAAGAATGGATATTCCCATGCATTTTCATGCCGAGGATGAGAATGACGTTGCATTTCGAGCAAAATGGATTAAGCCATGCAGCCTTACTGATAATAACACAGTCAAGTACTGTGCTATTAAGTTTCATTTATCGAGTCGAGACAGATACTGCCGACCCCGGCTCAGATTCAGTGGACGAATGGGAATCCAAATCATAGGCAGTAACAACTAACATGCGATAATGTCAGACCCCCCCGCAGTGTATAAATACGCCTTCCCCCCCTTCCTCCTCCAATTCAAACTTCTTCACTCCCTCTTTCTCTCTGTCTCTCTATACCAGTCGATGATGGGTTCGATTTCGGCCTCAGTTCCGCTACCGCCATTGGAGATGTTCTTCTTCCCCTTTGTCGGAGGCGGCCACCAGATCCCCATGGTTGACATAGCCCGTGTGTTCGCCGCCCACGGGGTCTCCTCCACCATCCTAGCCGCCCCTTCTGCTGTCCCCGCCTTCCAGAAATCCATCGCCGGTGACCAAAGATCCGGCCGCCTCATCAGGGTTTACACCCTCCAGTTGCCGGAAAATGCCCCGTCCCCTGACGCTGACATGTCTGCTGCCCCTTTCACCGACACCTCGGCCCTCCAGGAGCCGCTTAGGGAGCTCCTGCTCGAGAGGAAACCCCACTGCATCGTCGTCGACATGTTCCACCGCTGGTCAGGCGAGGTACGGTCACTTTATGGGGCTAATTTCCACCGACTTATCCTTCTAATAAGTTCTCTCTGATAGACTGTTTTTGCCCTCAAAATTTTGTAATCCCTGAGCTGCCCCGATTGCTGACGTTACGGTAATTTCCAATAGGTGATTGACGCGACCGGTGTGCCGAGAGTCGTGTTCAGCGGGAATGCTTGCTTCGCTCGGTCTGCGCAGGAGATGATGAGGATCCACAATCCTCATGAAGGGTTAAGTTCCGAGTTCGAGCCCTTTGTAATTCCACGACTTCCCGATAAGATCGTAATGACCCGGTCTCAGCTCCCGCACTTCCACAAAAGCCCTCCCGCTGGAGGAAATCAGCCTCCGGGCGGCAGATTGTGGGGACCTGATAAGAATCTTTTCGGTGTGGTGGTGAATAGCTTCTATGACTTGGAACCGAAATACGTGGACTTCTTCAGGAATGAATTGGGCCACCGGGCATGGGTTGTGGGACCAGTTTCCCTGTGTAATCAGGATGTCAAGGATAAGGCCGTGAGAGGAAAAGACTCCTCCATTGATGAGGAAACCTGCTTGAAATGGCTCAATTCGAAGGAGCCCGACTCAGTTCTTTACGTAAGTTTTGGGAGTTTGGCCCGGTTGGCCCCGATACAGCTCCTGGAATTGGCTCATGGGCTCGAGGCTTCAGGCCAAAACTTCATCTGGGTAGTGGGGAAAATCTCCGATTCTGATGGAAATGGCGAGAAATCCGAAGACGGTTCTTGGCTTCCCGATGGGTTTGAGGAGAGGATGAGAGAGTCTGAACGGGGTTTGATTATCAGGGGATGGGCCCCGCAGCTGTTGATCTTGGAGCATCCTTCCGTGGGGGGATTCATGACGCACTGCGGATGGAACTCGACCCTAGAGGGAGTGAGTTCAGGTGTTCCGATGATTACTTATCCTATCTCTGCGGAGCAATTTTTTAATGAGAAGCTGATTACTGATGTCTTGGGGATTGGGGTTAAATCCGGGAGTATCGAGTGGTCGAAGTGGGATACAGAGCTGAGGGAACCGGTGAGGCGGGAGAAGGTGGAAGCGGCTGTGAGAGCGCTGATGGCCAGTAGTGCTGAGGCAGCAGAGATGAGGAGAAGGGCCAATGAGCTTGGGAAGAAGGCGAGGAGCGCGGTCGAGAAAGGGGGATCATCCTATGCCGATGTTGAAGCTCTGATTGATGAGCTCCGACGTTGCAAAAGGAATTGAATTTCAAGATGGGTAACTAATTGGTGCAAAATATCTGACAAACTCGGATCTGCTGCATCTTGGGAACTCACTGAAATTAAAATTGAAGATATTTACAAAAAAACAGAAGAAAATTAAGGTTGAAGCAGTAATATGTTGTACTGATAATGTCACCCTTGTTTCATTTAGCAGCTTCATTAAATGTAAACATGACATTTATCACGTTAAGTTTATGTAATCACTAATCTTCAGAAGAAAATGTAATATGAAGATCGAAACTTTGTGCATATCACCACTGCTTATTTACTATATATCAATCAGTCATGCTGAATATGGCCCTTGATTCGAACCATCCCTGCTGTGTCTTCCAAACAACGGAGCCATTTCTTATGTAGTATTGATTACTCTGGATTTCATTTCTATTGCACTGGCTTTGCTTAGAGGTATGGAAAGATATTAAAATGCGACATCCTTTTCAGGCTAGAAAATTTCATGGAGCCGTCATTGACAAGAAGCATGCCTTAGGACAAAGAACCATGACGCACCCTCTTATGTCACTAAAAACATTGACAGGCAAAGCGGTTCACTGAGACTGAGATGTTTGGTCTTTATCCCTAACGTTCCGAAAGGGACAGGAAACTCTCACCACTGAGTTCTGTTCTTCATACCAGACGGCTTTCCATCTGTGTGCAAAAGAAAAAGGCATGCGCATTCCAACAAACGAGACTGAAATTTCATGGTCTCCCTCGCTTCTCGGATTTCATTTGGAACATGAGATTGAGATGTTTATCCACCCATCGCAGAGGTGTTAACAGAGTTTCGGAACTCGACTCTAACTCATAACCGTCTGGATATTTTTGGAAATTATACTCGAGGCTAAAAATGAGCCGGAATCCTGGAAGAAGAAGAAAAAGAGCCTTAGCTTTATTAGCTTCTTTTCTCCTCCTCACCCTTTCCTTTCGGCCAAAGCAGTCATAACTAATAACATGAGCTTGAGCAACGGAATCGAAGCTCTGGTGCATGTTCTTTCCTCCCTTCATGGCCCACAGGCATCTTATCCTGAACATGGACAGGACCAAACTTTTTGCAGCACTAGGAATGCGTTCCACGGTCATTACCACTCCTATCAACGCGGCCTACTTTTATAGGATAATAGAACGTTCCAGGTTCTTGGGTCTTGAGATTGAGATCCAAACCGTGAAGTTCCCATCCCTGGAAGCGGATTGCTGGAAGGGTGCGAGAACTTCGGTTTTCTCACTTCCAGGGAGATCGCACCAGAAGAAGTGATGAACAAGTTCTTCAATGCCCTTAGAATGCTTCGAGACCTCATGACCAATCTATTTGAAGAGTTGCAACCCATTTGCCTTGTGGCACATGCTCTTCCTGCTGGACCGTTTATGTCGCTTCTGGGCATGGAATTCCTAGGACAGTACTTTACGGCACCAGCTACTTCTCCACATGTGCTGCCGAACTTCTCAGACTCTTTAACCCGCACAAGAATGTTTCTTCCGATTCCAAGGCCTTCACCATTCCTAAACTTCCCGGGGACATCCAGCTAACAAGGATACAACTGCCTGAGTTCGCGAGGCAAGAGCCTGAAACAACCTTCACCAGGCTCCTCAAGCAAGTCCTTGAATCCAAGCTCAAAAACTACGGAGTCATAGTCAACAGTTTCTACGAGCTCAAACAGGCTTACGCGATTATTACCGGAACCCCAAGGGGAGAAAAGCTTGGCATATCGGTCCACTCTCTCTCTGCAATAGAAATACCGAAGAAAAAGCAAGAGGGGCAGGGAAGCTTCTATTAGCGGGGACCAGTGCCTCACTCAAATGGCTCGATGCAACGAAGACCCAATTATGCTGTCTATACTTGTTTCAGCAGCTTATCGAGCCGTTGTTTATGAGGTCCATCGAGAGGACTCGGAATCTTGGCTTTGACATCAGTGTCGTCACCATGAAATTGCCACTGCAAGAGGTACGGTAGAACGAACGTGCAGCCGTAGCTCTGTGCTCGTGGCATGTAAGTTATACATAACATATGCTACCGCCTCTTTGTCTATTTTAATAATTCACAACAGAATAACAACTCATGGCAGGAGTTCTCATATATCAAAGTTGAAATATTATCTATATTCGTAGAAACAGCAAGATCATAATGAATACTGCCAAATGTGTTTTCCGCAATTTCTGGGTCATTTTAGTTCCAATTTTTCATTTTCACTTTGAAAGACATGGAAAACGGATATATATATTAACAATCGCTTCCGTATTTATTTAGTTGTAACTTCAAGATTCAAATTTTCCAGTGCAGGTGCGGCTCTTAAGGATACAAATTGTATCCTAATAATCAACCGAGTTTATCGAGAAAGATTACTTTTTTTAGGGCAAGAGTTGGGAGGGAGTCAAATAATGTTAGTGTTGTGTTAATGTGATAGTTTGATGAACCAACGACCTTGAATAGGGAGCACTTCGGAAAAAATGATATGTTATTGGGCCATTTAGGAGGTCTGACCAATTAGAAACAAAAATAAATAAAAACAATCAAAATAATGTGTAGCACAGTGGCGCACGCCTTCATCTGGTAATCATCGATACCCAGTAATTTTAGAGGGTTTAAATTTATCATTTCTGGATAATTGTATGGTCTTCTTGAACAAGCCTTTTATTTGGCAGGTAACATCAATGAAATTACTACAAAGGCTAGCTACGAACTTAGAAATGGTGAGTATAAATCGAGGGATAATCGACTCATTCAATCACTCAAATATTGGTATATCTATGCAATAATTTGGACCGAACTGTGTCTCACGACGTTTTTGGTCCCAGCTCACCCCCGCTCTAATAGGGCTATAGAAGAGGTCAAGTTCTTATCAAGTATCACAGTTCAATATCTTAGTGCATATCAGCAACGCATGCAATGTCAGGTTCGGTATAACAAACCTTATCCGTCAACGATCTTTGGCAAAGTGATTTTCCTGTCATTGTCACGCGTTGCTGCGTTTGGGAAGGCAAAGTGTACCTTCAAGAAAGGGCTGCTCCCACAGCAACCATGTCGGCATAGTAAACTTCCACCCGAGTCGAGTCGAGTCGAGTGGTTTTCTATGATTGAAGAGACAGCTATTATTGGCCCCAGCAACATCGACATCGGAGTTTGAAAGGACATGCCGCATGGTCCATTCCAAGGTGACGTACTCTCACCTGTCAGTTAAACTGAGCTCTTTTGCTTTATTATGTGCTCACACTACCCGCATAGTTACTTTGTTCTCCAATCCCACATGGGAACTCTTTTTGCGTATTCATACTATGTATGCTTTTAATAAAGGCTTACTGGCTAATGAAGGGGCATAGATAATCTCACAATGAGTATAGAATACGAAACCTCTTGGTTATCACGCGAAAGCGTACATCACTATACTGCACTATTCTACAATAAGTATCGAATATGAAACCTCTTAATTATCAAGCGAAAACGTACTTCACTGTACTGCACTTTCTTTAATAGCCATCTTATTATTTTGATCGATGGAATGCTGCGTATTGCTTGGCGCAATTGGTTGGATGTAAAAGTCAAATTTAAAAGGGAAAATCCAAATTTTACATCCCAAGTTGAATTAAAACTGCCAATTGCTAAATCCTCCCACGTGGTGTGCCTAAAAATTCTCCTGCACACATCCTCTATAAAAGTGAATGATATATTATTAGGCCTTCCCAACATAATATCTCTAACATTTCCAATAATCTAATATATTTTTGGGTAACAATAATCTAATTTATGAACACAATAAACTCACATTTTGGCCTACAATTGAGGAGAAATGATTCCATATTTATACTTACCCTGTAATCTTCATAATCCCTATAATTTGATAATACTCGAATCAAAAACCCTCTTATAAAATTGATCAAGTAGATATGGACAAACATTGAATGATAAAAAAAAGGAAAGGAATTATTGAATTTCTATTGGCTTATACAGATTCGAACCTATTTCTACTTAAAAGGTTAAGCTTATAAATAGTTGTACCAAAGTCTCATATAAACTTATGGATATTTTTATATTTTTCATAGGATTAATACTCTCAATATAAATATTCTTGGCATTTAAAGAAGGAGATGGGGGCATCCCGCCAGCTATCCAACCCCCCGTGAGAAGTCGTCAACTTTCTGTTCAGTTTTTTTATGGAAAAGTTAATGGTGTATTTTGTGGTAGAAAAAATTCAAAATTTTCTTACTATATAGTGAGATTGAATCAATCTACGTTATATTCTAAAAAAGATCATAAAAATTATGTTGTACAATGTAATTTTTCTTATTAAATAACACTATACGAAAGATCCGTGCATATGTGCGGGCGAAAATTGTTATGATGTGTATATATATATAATATAATTCATGTTTTCTAAGACATTAAGCAATTTCATGGCATTAAGAGCATATTCTTTTTAGTTTCTGTTTGGGGATAGTTGATGAACTTTGCCGCTCAAGTTCCCTTTCCTATTACAAAACAAAAATTCGAAAATGTGTTATTTTTCTCTGAATACGAAGCTCCATTAAGTTTCAATAATCGAATTCACTCTATTATAATTATACATACTATAAAAATGTTATCTATGATCTTCTATTAGTGTGTCTTTTCGATATTCAAAAGCGAAGTGGAAGTGGAAGCATCGTATTACACCAATTGTTACATATAGTTATTGGTAGTAACCCGAAAGATCACAAAATTTTAATCCTACATGACGGATCCTTATTTTTTGTCCTAACTTTTAACACTTATATAGATCTGAGTCATTGAACTGTATATTATACGACAGCTGCTTAACATAGAAGAAATAAATAGTCACTTTCAAATATTTTCCTTAGAGGAAGTAAATGCCTGAAGTCGGCCTCTGTCTCAACTCAACGGTCCTCCGCCATTAATATCTGATCCTATCTCATTAAAATTACATAAATTCTGACCAGCACGCATTTCTTTTTAAGGATTAATTGTGCCATATAGTCTAACGTTTAAATGAATTCTTAGTTCTAGTCCAAATTTGATTTTTTAATTGAGATATCCCAACGTTGACGTGTTGATTTCACATCTAGCCGGACGCTAACTTTTCGTCCAAAATTAACGGAATTGCACACGTGACACGTTAATTTTGTAACACATGTAAGCAACGTTACAAAATTAACGTGTCACATGTGCAATTCCGTCAATTTTGGACGGAAAGTTAACGTCGGGCTAGATGTGAAACTAACATGTATACGTTGGGATATCTCAAGTAAAAAATCAAGTTTGAATTAGAACTAAGAATTCTTTCAAACGTTAGGCTATATAGCGCAAGTATTCTTGTTTTTTTTTAATTGGTACAATTAAGAGTAAATGCCTACTCGTGACAAAAATCAATTCCTCCAAAAATATATATGTTCATAATGAGCATCTGCAAGTGAATTCTGGACTCCCACAAGTGATAGTTCCCGTAAATAAAATGGTTATTCGACCAAGATTGAAGCTCCTACAATGTGCATGTCTTCGTGCCCTGTAGCTTCAGGGGCAATGCTGTATAGAAGATCTTGTCATACCGTGAGATGAAGGCACGGCACGAATAACACGAGAATGGATATTCCCATTTAACGCTGAGGACGGGCCGACCTTTTGTTGCAAGCAACACGGATTTAGCTACGTGGCCTTACTAACGACACAAGTATCATAGCATTAAGTTTCATTTAACGAGCCGAGTCAGATATTGTCGGGCCAGATTCAATTGAGAAGGGGAAACCAACTCCATAAGCACTAGCAGTAAGCCAGTAACGAGCCACAAAATCATAGCACCCATGGTCTATAAATACGCCTTTTCTCCATCCTCCAATCCTCAATTCAAACTGCTTTCGTCTCTCTCTCTATATTCCAGTCGACGATGAGTTCGAGTACGGCCTCAGTTCCGCTACGGCCGGTGGAGATGTTCTTCTTCCCCTTTGTTGGAGGCGGCCACCAGATTCCCATGGTCGACATGGCTCGTGTCTTCGCCGCCCACGGGGCCAACTCCATCATCCTAGCCGCCCCTTCTGCTGCACCTTCCTTCCAGAAATCCATCGCCGGCGACCAGAGATCCGGCCGCCCCATCAAGGTTCACACTCTCCAGTTGCCGGAAAACGCCGTCTCCCCCGACTCTGACATGTCCGCTGCTCCTTTCACTGACACCTCAGCCCTCCAGCAGCCGCTCAGGGAGCTCCTGCTCGAGAGGAAACCCGACTGCATCGTCGTCGACATGTTCCACCGCTGGTCCGGCGAGGTACAATCACTTTCCGGTGCCAATTTCTCTTGAATTATCGTTTAGTAAATTCTCTCTGATTGAGTCATTTTGCCCTCAAAATTTTGAAATCGCTGAGCTGCCCTGATTGCTGACGCTGGGTTAATTTCGGGCAGGTGATCGACGCGACTGGTGTGCCGAGGGTCGTCTTCAACGGGAGCGCTTGCTTCCCTCGGTGTGCGATGGAGATGATGAAGATCTACAATCCTCGAGAGGGGTTAAGTTCGGAGTTCGAGCCCTTTCTAATTCCAGGACTTCCCGATAAAATCGTAATGACTGAGTCTCAGCTCCCGCATTTCGACAAAGGCCCCCCTGGTGGAGGAAATCGGCCCCGGGGCGCCAAAATGGGGGGACCCGATAAGAGCCAGTTTGGTGTTGTAGTGAATAGCTTCTATGACTTGGAACCGAAATATGTGGACCTCTTCAGGAATGAACTGGGCACCCGGGCTTGGGTTGTGGGACCAGTTTCGCTCTGTAACCGGGATGTCAAGGATAAGGCTGTGAGAGGAAAAGAGTCCTCCATTGATGAGGAAACTTGCTTGAACTGGCTTGATTCGAAGGAGCCCAATTCAGTTCTTTATGTAAGTTTTGGGAGCTTGGTCCGGATGGCCCCAATACAGATCCTGGAATTGGCTCATGGGCTCGAGGCTTCGGGCGAAAGCTTTGTCTGGGTAGTTGGGAAAATCTCCAGTTCTGATGGAAATGGAGAGAAATCTCGAGATGTTGATTGTCTTCCTGACGGATTTGAGGAGAGGATGAGAGAATCAAAACGAGGTTTGATTATCAGGGGATGGGCTCCTCAGCTGTTGATCTTGGAACATCCTTCTGTGGGGGGATTCATGACACACTGCGGATGGAACTCGACCTTGGAGGGGGTGAGTTCGGGTGTTCCGATGATTACTTATCCTGTCTCTGCAGAGCAGTTTTATAATGAGAAGCTGATCACTGATGTGCTGGGGATCGGGATAAAGTCCGGGAGTATCGAGTGGTCGTCGGGGAAAGAGCCGAAGAAACCGGTGAGGCGGGAGAAGGTAGAAGCGGTTGTGAGAGAGCTGATGGCTGGTGGTGCTGAGGCGGCAGAGATGAGGAGAAGGGCCAAAGAGCTTGGGGAGAAGGCCAGGAGGGCTGTTGAGAAAGGGGGATCATCCTATGCCGATGCTGAAGCTCTGATCGAGGAGCTCCGGCGTCACAAAAGGAATTGAATTTCGAGATGGGGAGTTGGTGGAAAATATCTCAGACAGACTCAGATCTGCTGCATCTTTGGAACTCACTGAAATTAAAGTCGAAGTAGGAAGATGTTGCACTGATAATGTTAATCTCGTTCCCCTAGGAGTTTCTTGGAATGCAAACATTATGTTTATCAAGCTTAAAGGTTATGCAGTCACTAATCTTCAGGTGGAAATATGATATTAAAATCAACATTGCTTATCCATTATGTATAATTGGTTCTGCTGAATATCGCCCCTGATTCGTACCATCCCTGCACTGTCTTCCTAACAATGGAGCCAATTCTTATGTTCTAGCACTGATTAATGTCGATCTCGTTTCTGTGCACTGGCGTTGCTTAAGGGTTCCGGAAGATATTACACTGCAACTTCTTCATCGGGCTAGGAAATATCATGGAGCCATCATCGACGAGAAGCATGCCTCGGGAGGTGCTGACGAAACCATGACATACTCTCTTATGTCACTCAAAACTTTGACAGGCAGATGTTTGGATTTAGTCTTTATCCCTAACGTTCTGATAGGGACAGGGTACTCTCACCAGTTTGTTTCCCTGCACCAGCCAGCTTTCCGTCTGGTTGCCAAACAAAAAGGAATGCACATTCCAACAAATAAGACTGAAATTTCATCTTCTCTGTCACTCCTTGGATACTTCTCGGATTTCGGGAACACGAGAATGTTTATCCACCGAGCCTGATGGTGTTACAGAAAGTATCCGAACTCAACTTTAATATACCTCATATCCATCTGTATAATTATGGAATTATACTCGAACCTAAGCTTCCAATGAGCCGGAATTAGCACCTCAAGGATCCTGAAAGAAGAAGAACAAGAGCCTTAGCTTTATTAGCCTCCTTTCTCCTCCTCATTATTTCCTTTCGGCCCGAGCAATCATAACTAGTACCCCGAGCTTGAGTAATGGATATTGGAGCTCCCCTCCATGTTTTTTTCCTTCCTTTCATGGCCTACAGGCATCTTATCCCGACAATGGACATGGCCAAACTTTTTGCAGCACAAGGAATGCGTTCCACAGTATTCACCACTCCTCTCAACGCAGCCTACTTTCCTAGGACAGTAGAACGTTCCAGGTTCTGGGGTATTGAGATTGAGATCCAAACTGTGAAGTTCCCATCCCTAGAATTGGGATTGCCAGAAGGGTGCGAGAACTTCGATTTTCTGACTTCCAGGAAGACCGCACCAGAAGAAGTTGTGAGCAACTTCTTCGATGCCCTTGGAATGCTTCGAGACCCCATGAGCAAACTCCTTGAAGAGTTCCAACCCAATTGCCTTGTGGCGGATATTTTCTTCCCCTGGACTGTTGATATCGCCCCGAGCTCGGAATTCCTAGGATTTTATTTTACGGCACCAGCTGCTTCTCCATGTGTGCTACTGAACTCCTCAGACTTGATAATCCACACAAGAAGGTTTCTTCCAATTCCGAGGCCTTCACCATTCCTGAACTTCCTGGCACATCCAGCTAACAAGGCTACAACTGCGTGAGTTCGTGAGGCAAGAGACAGAAACAAGCTTGACCAGGCTCTTCAAGCAAGCCCTAGAGTCCGAGCTCAAGAGCTACAGAGTAACAGTCAACAGTTTCTATGAGCTTGATCAGGCTTATGCCGATTAATTCTGGAATGTCATGGGGAGAAATGCTTGGCATATCGGTCCACTCTCTCTCTGCAACAGAAATACGAAAGAAAAAGGGGAAAGGGGCAAAGAAGCTTCTGTTACCGTGGACCAGTGGCTCGATGCGAGGAGACCCAATTCTATTGTTTATGTTTGTTTCGGCAGCGTATCAAAATTCAGTCCTTCACGACACTTGGAGATTGCAGAGGGCCTTGAAGCTTCAGAGCAGCAGTTCATTTGGGTTGTTAGGAAAGCTGATGATGAAGGTATTACAAACGTCTCCCTAACATCATTACTATTTTAAATCTAGGATTTTAACATGTTTATTGGATTACGAGGTGAATTCACACCACGGTCCAATAAAATACGTCTCTCTATTGCTTATCGACCCAATTCTGGATATGCGTTCACTCATCTCCTCTCATATAATAATCCCGACAGAAGAGCAAAACAAAGAGCGGTTGCCGGAAGGGTTTGAAGAGAGGACCCGAAGTCGAGGCCCATTCATTAGAGGATGGTCGCCGCAGCTGCTCATTCTGTTTGTGACTGATTGTGGTTGGAACTCGAAGGAGTAACTGCTGGCGTGCCACTGGTGACATGGCCAGTCTCAGCTGAGCAGTTCTACAACGAAAAGTTGGTTACCCAGGTACTTTAAGATTGGGATCGGTGTCGGGGTGAAACACTGAGTTCATATCGTGGGGGATCGAGTGAGCAAGGATGATGTGGAGAAGGCAGTGAGGAGGGCCATGGTGGGTGGGGAGGCAGAGGAAATGAGAAGCAGGGCAAGAGAGCTTTCAAACATGGCCAGGCCGTCGAAGAAGGCTGCTCGTCATCTTCGGATTTGGATGTCTTAATTAGAGAACTAAGGATGCATCGGATAACTCATGAACTGAGAAGATGAGTAATCTCCCAAACGGATGATCCGAATGATTCCACATGGTAATTTACTTTTTCCTTCTGCAAGATTTTTTCTCGACACTGTTGGAAAATATTCTTGTTAAAATGAGCTCTGACGTAGGTGCATGTGGACCGCGTAATTTCATGTATTTTTCCTTTCTTATAAAATTGTAATATGATAAAAATGGCATGACCATGAATGTAGTATTTGTCACATACTACCAACTCATTATTAAATGCTTGTTTATTTTTCTTGGGAATCACGGCGGAGGAATCAATCAAATTCAAACGTAAAAACAACATAAATATTATCACGACAAAGACAAGTTGAACTCTCCTTTCGTTCCACAATCTCCTTAAATACGACGATTTTAACCTTTGCCAAGTAAGTACAACCTCAAACTCCCCCAGAAACATTGTCTACTTACAAGACATACATATAACTAAGTCATCATCTTTATCTTCTTCTTCTTCCTCGTCCCGAAACAGTGAGATATCATCGCATTAATTGCACCGATTGCTCTCCGATTATGGGCAGTGAAGGGGAGATGAATGGCACCAGCTCCACCACTTCTAAGATTCATATCTTCTTCTTCCCTTTCATGACCCCGGGCCATATGATCCCGATGATCGACATGGCCAAGCTCTTCGCCATGAGAGGAGTCAAGTCGACCCTGCTCGCGACCCCCCATGACGAGCCGTTGTTTTTTAGGTCCATTGACAGGACTCAGAAGCTTGGCTTTGACATCGGTGTCGTCACCATGAAATTGCCGCTGCAAGAGGTAAGTTACGATTTTTTTTTTCTCCTTAGAGCGGTACATACGAACTTGTAGCTGTAGCTCCTTGATCGTGGCATGTTATGGATATGCTACAGCCTCTTCATGTATTATAATAATTCACAACAGATAACAACTTATTGCAGGAGTTTTTTCATGTCAACATTAAAATTTTATCTACACGTTCGTAGAAACTGCAAGATCATAATGATACTATCAAATGTGTTTTTCGCAATTTTCAGATCACTTCAGTTCCAATTTTTCATGCTTCCACTTTGAAAAATATGAAAACGGATAGAATAGAAGATAATCGTTAACTTACATACTCGGCTGTAACTTTAACATTCAATTTTCCTTGTCAGGTGGGACTGCCCGAGTACTGCCAGAATCTCCATTTGGTTACTTCACCGGACATGCGCCGCAAGTACCTGATGGCTGTAAGGATGCTAGATAAGCAGTTCGAGAAGTTGGTTGAAGAGCACCATCCCAACTGCGTGATCTCTGACATGTTCCTCCCATGGACAACTGACATTGCCCCGAAGTATGGCATCCCAAGGCTCATTTTCCATGGGACGAGCCACTTCTCGATGGGGGCAACAGAATGCGTGAGGCTCTATAAGCCACACGCGGATGTCTCGTCTGATTCTGAATGTTTCTTGATCCCGAATTTTCCGGGTAATTAAGGAATCTATATTATCATCGTTGCAAACGGAACATTTGTGTTTCTAATTATGCTACTTGTCAGATATGAATTTCATTATATGTTTTCTCATATAAACAGGGGAGATCGCAATGACAAGAGCTCAACTACCAGATTTTGTGAGGGAAGAAACAGAGTTCACAAAATTCTACATTGAAGTGAAAGAATCGGAGCTCAGAAGCTATGGAGTTGTCGTGAATAGTTTCTATGAGCTCGAACCTGCCTACGCAGATCATTATGGGGATGTGTTGGGGAGAAGATCGTGGCGGGTCGGTCCCGTCTCTTTGTGCAATAAGGAGATCGAGGACAAGCTGGAGAGAGGTAACAGAGCAACCATTAACGGGAAGGATTGCTTGACGTGGCTCGACTCGAAGGAGACCGACTCGGTGGTTTATATTTGCTTCGGGAGTATGACAAAGTTCAATGCTTCTCAGCTCCATGAGATTGCTTTAGGACTCGAGGCCTCTGGCCAGCCATTTGTTTGGGTGGTGAAGAAGGATGAAGCTGTTGAGGAAGGAAAAGAGGACTGGCTTCCCCAAGGGTAAGTTTTACTAATTAAGCACCTCCTTATTAAAAATATTAAGAACATTATGATTTTTCGACCGGTTTAAGTTGGTTGTTGGAACCAATATGTACATCTACCTTAACATAAATTTATATTCGCATCACTTGAATTAAGGAAATACATCGTCCTCTCGACTGAATCACGTAAAATTGTGGAACCTTCTTGTTCACATTGATTTTCTGCAGATATGAAGATAGAATGCAAGGGAAGGGCCTAATCATAAGAGGGTGGGCTCCCCAGGTGCTGATTCTTGACCACAGGGCAGTCGGGGGATTTGTGACACACTGTGGGTGGAACTCGACCTTGGAAGGTATCTCTGCCGGGGTGCCCATGGTGACGTGGCCGGTGGCGGCAGAGCAGTTCTACAACGAGAAGTTCATTACTGAGGTGCTGAGGATCGGGGCTCCTGTGGGAGTGAAGCAGTGGATGAGACAGGTCGGGGATAGCGTCAAGAGCGAGCAGGTGGAGAAGGCAGTGAGGAAAGTCATGGTGGGTGAAGAAGCAGAAGAGATGAGGGCCCAGGCAAGAGAGCTATCAAAGATGGCTAAGAAGGCCGTGGAGGAAGGAGGATCTTCTCATTCTGATCTTATGGCTTTACTTGAAGAGTTGAAGTCTCCCAAGGTTGCTGGTCACTAGTGAATAAGCTAAAGGGCATTGGCCCAAAGTTAATAGTACAGTGGAGTTAATGATAAGTTCTTCGATCCTACTTTAAAATAATGTGGCAAGGAAGATTCAATAGAATTCTTGTAATTTACAGCAATTATGACACTGTGACTAACATAGTTTGTTTCATTCTAATTGGTTTTTTTTTTCTCATACCATGTTACGAGATAAGATCGCAAAAAAAAAATTGTAGTTTATCATTTGTGAAATAAAATCATTTCCTTTTCTTCTCCTTTTATACAACCATCAACTTTTTTCTAATTTTCACTAAAATCTCACAACTTTTGAATAAATATGGAAGCGAAATAAATGTGCATAGAAGAAGTCTATGAGGATCGAACCAATTATACAAAGAATTGATTTTGGGTCCGTCTCTTTGTGGTGTCTTTGTTTACCATTCCCCCCCCTTTTTTCTGTAATTTATTTTTCTTTAATTTTCCCTTTTCTTTTCCGTCTTAAAATCTGATCCACAAAAGTTATCTCGTAATTCGACCAATGTGTTATACCTCACAATTGGGTATCTCGTAATTCGATCGATGTGTTATGCCAAATGATTCGATCGTAAGGTCGACACGTTTACGTATTTTTAGTAATTCAAATTTGACCATGATAAGTATCCACGTAATTTGGTCAACATGTTATGCCAAATGATTTGATCGTCGGGTCAAAACTTTATCCCTTTTTACTGTTTTCGAATCTAACTCGGATAAAGTACCACGTAATCTGGTCAAAGTGTTACGCCAAATGAACCGATAGTAATACTTTTTCTTTTCAGTTTTGTAATTTTTGTTTTTTAAAAATTTCCCCCTTTTTTAGCGTTTTTAAATTCGATCCGAATAAGATACCATGTAATTGTATCACGCATTATGTTAAAAGATACGATTGTAAGGTCAACGCGTTACGCCTTTTCAGCATTTTCAGATCTGACTCCAATAAGGTTTCACATAATTCGATCAACGCATTATGCCAAATGATCTGATCGTTAGGTTGAAAACGCCTTTTTAGTGTTTACAAATCTAACTTGAGTAAGATACCGTGTAATCCAATCAATGCGTTATGTCAAATAATTCAATCGTTATCGGACTATTTTCAAAAAAATACATTTACCCGAACTTTTATTTAGAAAAATTAAAAGAAATCTCGTACTAGAAATACTAGATATACCAATTACGATATATGTGATATTCTTTTTCAAATTTTATTGCGTGAATATGAATCCTTTTCCCTTAACTTTCCTTTTATTTTCCTTCTTTTGTCCAATATTTGTAATCTTGGCCTGACAAGGTAGTGGTGTAACGTAATTGACCAACTGAGTCAAATGATCTCATTATTATGGGTTATCCCATCATTTTACTCTATTCTCTCTATTATTTTATTTTTTCTGAAGAGTTATACATATATCCCATGTTTAATTTTCTTTTTTATAAGGGTAAATTGCACTAGTGGTCCAAAATGTTTTACAAATGTTTCATTATGGTCCAAAAAGTTTTTTTCGCTACATGATGGTACAAAATGTTTCAAAGTTGTTTCATGATGGTACAAACCGTCAACTTGAGCTTAACTCTGTCAAGCCGACGCTGACGTGGCTAGTACGTGTCACCTCCTTGCTGACATGGCCGAAAATTTTTAAATAATTCTAAAAATTTTAAAATTTTAAAACTTTTAAAAATAATTCTAAAAATAATTTTAAAACTTTTAAAACTTTTAAAAATAATTTTAAAAATAAAAATAAAAATAATTTTAATATTAAATTAAAAATAATTTTAATATTAAATTAAATTTTTTTATAAAATTATTTAAATTATTTTTAAAAATAAAAAAATATTTTAAAATATTTTTTTCTAAATTTTTACTCGTTTTTTGTTTTTTATTATTTTTTTGTATTTTTTTTGGACTTTTTAATTTTTATTTTCTCTTAAATGACGTAGCGCACTATGATTGGTTCCACGTAACAAAAGTGATATATAGGACGCGCCGCGTCAGCAAAATGTTAACGGCGTTAGAGCCAATTGACGGTTTGAACCATTATGAAACAACTTTGAAACATTTTGTACTATCATGTAGCGAAAAAAACTTTTTGGACTATAATGAAATATTTGTAAAATATTTTGGACCACCAGTGCAATTTACCCTTTTTATAAATATTCATTCATCAACACAAAATTTCTTCATCTATATTGTATCTTTCTTATAAAATAATGCTAATTAAATACATACTTTTGAATTACATGTATTACTTTTTCTTCATTTATCCGTGTAAGAAGACCCGACGAAGAGAATTAATTTCGTTGTTAGTTTATTTTCATATATTAATAAATTACAAGCAAATTCATATTCTTAAAGTTCATCATGTCTTCCTTTACTTAATAATATTTTCAAATTTTATCCATACCTATTTCTTTTAAGAGCAAAGCTATAAGTACATTCAGAAACAATGCATTCAAACATTCAAAACACACTCCATAACATAAAAAGAAAAATGATATCATATATGATAAAATTATATCATCTTTTGAAAAAATAGATTATTTACCATTAACACGGAGTTCATATTTTTTTACAAATAAGTAGTTTTATTGTTAGTTTTGATTATACTCTATATTGATTATTACACAAACTATTACGATGGATAAAAAATTGAAGAAAAATTTTGATGCCGCGGGTTTGCCCCTAATTACTGATTATTTTGGGTGAATGGCAATTTCTGATTTTAATAATGCACCTTGAGTTGGACGTATTGTAGATGGAAATATCCAATATGTGTTTTGTTTTGTTTTGGGCCATTTCCATGTCCTTATTCCAAGAAAAATGTAGAAGCATAACACTTATAAAATTGCTGGTAAAGTTCGATGATTGTCGTGTTCAAATCGAGCTCAATTCAAGGACAAGTTCAGAATTATATAAGGTTGAGGTTCAGATTCAGGGAAATTATGAAAATAAGTACACCGGAGACTTTGAAAGAAATTTACCCCGTTTGGATTGAGAGTTAGTTGATTTTAACTTTAACTTTAACTTTAACTTTAACTCAACACACTACACAACAAAAATACACATTTCCCAATTCAAAAATTTTAACTTTACCTTTAACTCAACACACTACACAACAAAAACACACGTTTCCCAAGTCAAATTTATAATCACATCTCATTTGTCATTTTTCACAATCAAAATCAAAATCAAAATCAAAGTAACTTTAACTCTGAATCCAAACGGTCATTTATATGTTGTGCTTATTGCTCGAAAAAATATTGTATATATCAGTTACCCAAAAAAAAAAAGCGTACATCAGAGGTCTCATATGTAATGACGCATCAGATATTACCGAAAAAGAAAATGGCTTGTCAGACCAAAAATCGTAGCAGACACTAATAATGACTTGTCCCTAATAAAATTCTAAAGTAGAATCAGTCAAGAGGTACCAAATCATCAAAGAGATTGATATTTCTTTGTTTTGTCTTAGGAAACAACTGGGAAGACCAACAACTGAAAAATCGTCTGAACGCATCACAACGAAGATAATTCGAACTCCCCTAGTTTGAGTGTTCTCTGCCGACGGGAATTTCACCTCGATCCATCGATGCATTCATATATATATGCACAGACGCATATACTTCATCGTCATTCTCGATCTCCTTCTTCATCCTTGATTCACCCAGACTCTTGTTTTTCTTAGAGAAAGTTACGTATCATACATTGCATTGATTGTTGGGTAACCATGGCCACGGAAGGTGAGAGGTGTAATGATACTAACTATGCTGCTTCTAAGTACCGCATCTTCTTCTTTCCCTTCTTCGGCCCGGGCAGTATGATCCAATGGTCTACATGGCGAAGCTCTTTGCCATGAGGGTAGTTAAGTGGACCCCGCTCACGACCCCTTACAACAAGCCGTTACTTCTGAGGTCCATCGAGAGGACTCAGAAGCTCGGCTTCGATATCAGCGTTGTCACCATGGAATTGCCACTTAAAGAGGTAAGAATTAGCGGCTATTAATATTGTTTCACAACAGCAAAACACTGGTCGGAGTTTTTCCAGGAATATGTCTTTTATGTTCTCAGTGAGTTCGTATAAGATCACGATGAGACTATCAGACGTGGTCTTCACAGTGATTTCTTAGTTTTGGGGCACTTTATTATCAATTTTTCTTTCTTCATCTTTCAAAATTAAGGAAGATTCGCATCGCATTTCATCTGTAGTTTGAACGTCTTAATTTCCCGGTCAGGTGGGTTTGCCCGAGCACTGCCAGAGTTTCCAGTCAATGACTTCACTAGACATGATGCAGAAGTATTTGATGGCCGTAAGGATGCTTGACAAGCAGTTCGAGAAGTTGATCAAAGAGTTCTGCCCCAACTGCGTGATCTCCGACGTGTTCCTTCCTTGGACAAATGATGTTGCCGTGAAGTTTGGCATCCCCAGGCTTGTTTTCCACGTGACGAGCCACTTCTCAATGGGGGCTTTGGAGTGCACGAGGCTCTACAAGCCACATGTGAACGTCTCGTCCGATTCCGAGCCTTTTGTGAACTGATCCCTAACTTTCCCGGTAATTAATGTGATAATTGTCGTTTGTTGCATATGGAATATACACTGCCACACCTCATGAATACAAATGCTCTAGTATCTTTGCTTTCCTGATCTAAACAGGGGAGATCAAGATGACAAGTACTCAACTTCCAAATTTTGTCAGAGAAGAGACAGAGTTCACTAAGGTCCATAATGAAATAATGGAAACAGAGTCCCGGAGCTAGGAGTCATCATGAACAGCTTCTACGGTCATGAACAGCTTCTAAGAGCTTGAACCCCTCTAAGCAGATCACTACGGGGATGTCTTTGGTAGACGATCGTGGCGTATCGGTCCACTTTTTATTTGCAATCAGGACACGGAAGAGACGCTGAAGAGGGGGAATGGGGCAACCGTGGAAGGACACGATTGCTTGAAGCGGCTAGACTCGAAGGAGGCTGACTTGGTGGTTTAAATTCGCTTCGGGAGTACAACGGCATTCCGTGCTTCTCAGCTCCATGAGATTGCCAAGGGGCTCAAGGCTTCGGGACAGCAGTTTGTTTGGGTGGTGAAGAAGGATGAAAGTGTTGAGGAAGGGAAGGAGGAGTGGCTTCCCCAAGGGCAAGCCTTACTACTTCGTGGAATCTCCATGTATAGAACATTGGCTTGATTAACAATATCAATATCTTGTTTCTAATGAAATTTCATTGTTTATGTCTTACATAGTTATGAAGAAAGGATGCAAGGAAAGGGCTTAATCATAAGAGGGTGGGCCCCCCAGGTGCCGATTCTACACCATAAGGCGGTCGGTGGATTTATGGCGCACTTCAGATGGAACTCGACCTTCAAAGGTATCTCTGCTGGGGTTCTCATGGTGACATGGCCGGTGGCGGCGGAGCAGTTCTACAGCGAAAAGCTCATAGCAGAGGCGCTGAGGATCTGAGTTCCAGTGGGAGTCGAGCAATGGATTAGACATGTCGGGGACAGCGTCGAGAGCGAGAAGGTGGAAATGGCGGTGAGGAGAATGATGGTGGGGGAAGAAGCAGAGGAAATGACGGTTAAGGCCAGAGAGCTTTCGAAGATGGCTAAGAGGGCTGTGGAGGAAGAGGAATCTTCTTATTCTGATCTCACGTTACTGCCCGAAGGGCTTGAGTCTCTCGAGTCTCCTAAGGTTGTTGCTCATTAATTAGCTAAGCATTATCCCGTGTATTGTAATGGATTATCACAAGTAGGAGTTGGGATGGAAATATTGTATCACTTATTTCAATCAAAATTAGTTTCTGAAGAAGAACAAACTCAGAATCAACCATACGATTTATTTACCCATATAAGACCGATGGCAGCATAATGAACCACGCCGTTGATTTTTCTGGAGCTGGTGGCTGTGACGCTGCTGCTACCGTCCCAATCCTGTATTTCTGCTAATGTTGTGGTTTGTACTAAGACAACAGGAAATAGCAAGTCCGATCCGAAAAAAACATATCGGGTGAATGTTGAATCCTTAGTAAATTATTGTTGGAAGCTTGTCTCTGTTTTCTTCAACAGACCAACATATTCCGACTTCTTTAAGCCTTCAAAACAACTTGTTTTATCAGATCAATTCACAACACAAGCAGTCGATCTGATGATTAAAGAGGCCGCACAAGATCCTGAGGGACTAAGCATATAACCCTTAGGCATCTCGACAAAGTCTTGGTCAAAACATACCCCATATGCATCACAATAAAATATAAATGTAGCTCCATATTCTATGGGAATCGGCGGAGTCACTAAACACTAAAATATAAGCCCAGAAACCTCGACAACTTAGACAAGTCGAAGTCGAATTCTTCTCCCACTTCTTCTATTCGTCACCTCTTGCGTTACCTTTGCAGACATATGCTTCAATTCATTTCCGTAATATTCTCCATAAATATTCAGTATATTGATCAGTAACTATGGGCAGTTAAGGCAAGACGATGAATGGTACTGACAACAGTACTTCAAAGCTCCAGTTCTTCTTCTTCCCTTTCACGGCCAAGGGTCACGTGATCCTGATGATCGACATGGCGAAGCTCTTCTCAATGAGAGGAGTCAAGTCGACCCTGCTTGCAGCCCATTACAATGAGCTGCCCATTCAGAGGTCTATTGAGAGGACTCAGAAGCTTGGGTTCAATATTTGCATTGTGACCATAAAGTTGCCCGAGTCTACCACTTCACTTGACATGCGCCAGAAATTAAGAATGCTCGATAAGCAGCTCAAGGAGTTGATGGAAGAGCACCGTCCCAATTGCCTGATCTCCGATACGCTCCTTGATAACTCGGCAAAAACCGAGTTAAATAACCGCATTTTGGGCTATATTTGCATCCTAGGACTTCGAGTTAGTCATTTCTTAGATTAATTTTAGTAGTTTTAATGTTAATTTGGATTTAGTAGGTCTAGGTATATTTTGAATCGTTTCTAGTTGGTTTTTGATTATTTCTATGAATATTTTGTTATTGATGTCGTATTAATCTTGGTAGGATTGTCATTTGGAGTTTCGAGGAACTCGAAGGATTGCGTTTTGAGGCTAGGAAGTCAGAAGAGGGCAATAAGAGAGTTCACATATTGCTGCAAAGTTCGCGACTGATTCTGGAGTTTATATTGCTGTGGCAAAATGTGATTTTGCTATAGCAACTTATATGTTTGTTGCAGCGAATTACTGAATTGCCGCAGCAAATTATCCCGAGCTGCATCTATGCTCTGGAACTATTTTGGGAAATCTCTTAACGTGAAGACATCAATTGTGGGACCTTTTGGTTTGGAAAGACTTGAAGATTAAGCTAGAAAGAATTAATATTATTTAGATAGTTTTTGATTTATTTTCGGCAATTGATATATGAGATTTTATAGAGAATTTTTAGGGATTCCTTTTGGCGGATATTTATAGGCCTTTTAGGCTGAATGTATGAGGTGAGTTGACACCAAGGAAGCAAGGAAAAACGTAGGAGAGCGACGGGAGATGAAGGAGAAGACGAAGGCGACCCAAGCCCGAGATCGGTCGAGTTTTCTTTCAATTCTTCTTTATTCCTGCGTTCTATTATGTTTTCTTCGAATTCTTGGTTGTTGAACTCCATTACTATGAGCTAAGTTTGTTTCCTAGGATATCCATGAAACTTAGGTTTAATCTCAATAAGTGATCTTGCTTCTTTGTTTATTGATTAATGATTGTGTTTATTCTTTTCCAATCTTAATGCTATTTGATTGATTGGTCATCAATTAGATTGTTCTAGCAACTTAGATGAATTTGGGAACAAATTCTAAGTTTAGGAATGCCTAGGAATGCCAAACTGTCAACGTTGATGTTGACAGTTTGGTGGAATGCAAGCCTAGGAATGCCAAACTTGACAGCAACATAGTTGATGTTGCTGTCAAGTTTGGCATTCCTAGGCTTGCATTCCACCAAAAGGGAGGATTTTGCTGTCAAGTTTGGCATTCCTAGGCTTGCATTCCACCAAAAGTTTGGCATTCCTAGGCTTGCATTCCACGGAACGAGCCACTTCTCGATCAGGGCTATGGAGTGCATAAGGCTCCATAAGCCGCATGTCAACGTCTCGTCTGATTCCGAGCCATTCTTGATCCCCAACTTTCCAGGTAATTAGTGCAGTGCACGTATACTTGTGGTGCGTAATGAAATATACTGCCAAGCCAAAAAAAAATTCTTAATGTTTTTCCTGATCTAAACGGGGGAGATCAATATGACATGAGCTCGACTACCGAATTTTATCAGGGAAGAAACAGATAATGCAAAATTCTACTTTGAAATGATGGATGCGGAGCTCAGGAGCTACGGAGAGGTCATGAATAGCTTCTATGAGCTTGAACCCGATTGTGCAGATCATTATGGAAATGCCTTAGGGAGACGGTCGTGGCGGGTCTGTCCAGTCTCTTTATGCAATAAAGGGATCATGGACAATTTGGGGATAGGAAACAAAGCAAACATCGACGAGTATGATTGCTTGAAGAGGCTAGATTCAAAGGAGACTGACTCGGTGGTTAATATTTGCTTCGGGAGTATGACTGACTTCAGTGTTTCTAAGCTCCATGAGATTGCTTTAGGGCTGGAGGCTGCAGGGCAGCAATTTGTTTGGGTGGTGAAGAAGGATGAGAGTGTTGAGGAAGGGGATGAGAGTGTTGAGGAAGGGAAAGAAGAGTGGCTTCCCCAAGGGTATGTATATGTACTTTGAATACCTCTATGTAGAATATTAATTTAATTAGCGATATCAATTAAATTTATTCATGTGACTAATGAAATTTTGTTGTTTATATGATCTTATAAATAGTTATGAAGAGAAGATGCAAGGGAAGGGCCTAAGTATAAGGGGGTGGGCTCCCCAAGTGCTGATTCTCGACCACAGGGCAGTTGGTGGATTTGTGACGCATTGTGGGTGGAACTCGACTCTCGAAGGCATCTCTGCCGGGGTGCCATGGTGACGTGGCCGGTGGCGGGAGAGGGTGGAGAAGGCAGCGAGGAGAGTCATGGTGGGAAAAGGAGCAAAGGAGACGAGGGTTAGGGCAAGAGAGCTTTCAAAGATGGCTAAGATAACCATAGGGGAAGGAGGATCTTCTCATTCTGACCTCACATCTTTGCTTGAAGAACTGAAGTCCCCTAAAGTTGTTGGTCATCAGTATACGAGCTAAAAGGGCACTAGCCTAAAGATTGTAATAATTGATTTACTTATTTCAATGATGCACCTCGACTTGGATTTATTAACAACATTACCTGTGGAAATGGTCCATGACCTTATCATATGACCTGATACAAGATATAAAAACAAATGGGTAATAAGTCTACGAAACCACATTTTTCCAGGTAAAACCTCAAAGCTTCATCAAACCAAGGCAAATTACTCAATGAAGCTGTGCAAACATCTCAAATAAGTCTCATTTGTAAAATGACGACACGCTTCCTAAATTCTTACATAAAAAGAAGAAGTTAAAATAATAGAACACCGAAATTGTACTAATGAAATAATAATGATGACGATGAATTTTTTTTTTTAATTCCTTTACAAATAAGATTTATATATCTAAAAGGGAATAGATAAGAGAAGAAAGTTAGAAACCGTAAGCATATAAAAAGGAATGGCCAAAGGCGCACTAACGAAATGATAACTATAAACTTATAATATAATAAACATAATTATTAAAAAGAGAAGACAGTCTCGTATCTCTGAGGATCTGCTTCCATAGTGTTGTTGTGTTTTTTTTTTTCTTTTTGACTATGTAAATGTAATTTATTAACTAATTAATGGAGGGGATGCAAAAGCACCACCTGCAGGTATGGAAAATGCGAAATAAAAACAAAGTTGAACACAACAAAACAGCGGAGCTCCGAGCAGGGATTAGTTCACATAAGGGAAAAAAAAAAAGGATGACAAGTGTTATGATTCTGATCCGACACAAGTCAACATAATGGTTTTGTGATCCATAGATTCCATGTAAAATATTTTTCATGTAATACTGTTACAAATTACCCAAGATAGAAAATGGCATGTTTGAACAAAAAAAAAATGAATGTTACACCCTTTATATGAACTCCTAATGGAACTTTTTATCTAGTTCCTTTAATAGCCTAGTCCCGATCTCACAATGAAAATCACTACAAAATACTGACCTGACAGTCACAAAAGACCACGATTAGTTCCTGTCACCAGTAAGCACAAAAAGAAAATCCATACACATAAGGATAAAGTATTTACTTAAAATATGCCAAATCATTTCTTCCAAAAAAAAAAAAACAAATCATTGTATATCAGGGGGGCGGCTAGACACTAAAAAATAGCCCATATCCATCACGATAATGACCAAAGACAACTCGAACTCCCCTTCCTGCAGCCTCCTTCAATTAGTATTTCTTCGCCCAAAAGCCTCTATATATATAATTATATATATACACCCACGCCCAAATATACTGAAATCATCATCTTCTTCTTCATTTTCTTCTTAATTTCGGTAAAAGTCTTGGTACATATCACAGATTCATCAGCAACTATGGCCAGTGAAAGTACATAAAGACTCGAGAATTATACATAAATATTATGTTTTAAACACTAATAAAGACTCTATAGATTATAAGCGAGTAGATATTTTATAAATGATGACATACCTTTTGAAATATAATAACAAGAACATTGAGATTTTCGAGGCAACAATATCGAGAATCTTTTGAGTCTTCATAATGAAATTATAAAGGAGAAAAGTTTTAGAGAAAAAAGGGAGTTAAAACGATTTCTTTATGTCCATTGGAAAATTGAAAGGTATATATAGTAGAAATAGACGCATCTCTTTGAATAGTCGCATCTCTTTATCAATTACATCCTTTCACCAGAAAAATATTTAACCAAATATGAAATAGTATTTGATGATTAATTTTTTTATACTAATTTAACTATCAAATTTATCTTTTTATTAAATTATAATTTCTCTTTATTTTTCCGATCGGATATTTATAGTTTTATATTATACTAAAGAAGCTATAATTTTCTAATAAAAATAAAAAAATTTAGTGACAAATCATTTAGTCCTAAGGGATGCAAGGGCCTCTTGAAATATTATTTGAAAAATTATTTCCCTTGTATTATTTGAATGTAGGGACATTTACCATAATATACAATGCTTTCATGAATTAATTTAGTTTTGTTAATTATGTAAAGGAGCAAATTTGTACTATTATTATTTAAGTAAGGGAAAAAAATATGAAGAATAGTTGGAGAAATACCTCATGCATTTATTTTTACTATTGAAAGCATAAACGGGTCCAAGAAACAAAGACTGTGTGAAATTATCAGATAACGAATATATGATACATCAAATTTTTGAAATTATAAATCTATATGAAAAAAAGACAAACGTACCTGCAAGAGAGACTAACTTAGTTGAAATGGATATGAGAGGAAAAAGTAAAAAATTAATGAAAAAAGAAAAAAAGTTGTACATAAGCATTATGAAAGTATGTGACCAAAAGAAACGAATCTAAAAGGGTGTAACAAAAAGTGACGAGAGTATAAGAATATTTTTAAAATAATTAAAATAAGAAAAACTCATTTTACTTTTATATATATAATATAATATAGTATAGATATTGTTGCAAACATGCAAAGATAGATAATGGCATGTTTCAAACAAATTAATTAAATGAAGCATGGGTGTTACACCCTCTGTATAAACTCTCATTGGAACCAATTGATTCAAGTGCCTCGCCATTTGTTCCTTTAAAACAAAGTCACAGGTTGGAGTCTTGTAAATAGAAAAAATTTACATCGGGAGATATTTACCCCTTAATGAACCGATCCAGCTCGAACTGAATCAAACAGACTTTTTACGCTTTCGGATATCGGGTGCATACAACTTTATTTAGTTTCCTCAAGGACTATTCCCGACCTCATAATAGGACTTACCCACAAAAAGTTAATCTGGCGTTAAAAAAAAAACCGCTTTCTGTTTCTGTCATGACTTAACAAGAAAAGAAAAGTTGCATACGCATCACAATTACTTAAAATATATCATTTCTTGTAAAATATCTCTATTCTCCCCGGGGGGCGGCTAGACACTTAAAAATTCATCACCACAATTTGACAAAGACAAGCCGAACTCACCTTCCACTCTCCTTCGATTAGAATTTTCTTCACCCAAGAGCCTATCCTCGAAGAATCTATCCATATATATATACCCACGCACCGCGCAAACTTCGTCATCATCTTCTTCATTTTCTTCACAATTTCAGTTAAAATTCTTGATACATATCAGTAACTATGGCCAATGAAGGTGAGACTAATGATACAAAAAGCACCACTTCAAAGCTCCACATCTTCTTCTTCCCTTTCCCGTCCAAGGGCCATACGATCCCGATGATTGACATGGCGAAGCTCTTCTCCTCGAGAGGAGTTAAATCGACCCTGATCTCGACCCCTCACAATGAGCCGTCGTTTCTGAGGTCCATTGAAAGGACTCAGAAGCTTGGGTTCGACATCGGCGTTGTCACTGTGAAATTGCCCCTAGAGAAGGTACGAACAAGCTAGCGGCTGTTGTGTATGCTTGGCCACTGCTTGATGATCCACTTTGAGTTCCAAGTTTTCTTCAAATGTAATTTTATCATCCAACCTTCCATGTTCAGGTGGGCTTGCCCGAGCACTGCCAGATTTTGGATTCAACCAATTCACCAGATATGATCAATAAGTACTGGATGGCCATAAGAATGCTCGACAAGCAGCTCGAGAAGTTGATAAAAGAGCACTGTCCTGCCTGCGTGATCACTGACACCTTCCTCCCTTGGACAGTCGATGTTGCTGCAAAGTTTGGGATTCCGAGGCTTGCTTTCCATGGGACGAGCCACTTTGCCATGTGTGCTTTGGAGTGTACGAGGCTCTATAAGCCGCATCTGAACATCTCCTCCGACTCCGAGCCTTTCGTGATCCCAAACTTCCCAGGTAATAGTATATATTTTGGTGCATATTGTAATATATTGCCAAGTCGATAGAAATTTTCTTAATGTTTTTTTTTTCTTTTTTCTTTGCCTGACGATATAAACAGGGGAGATCACGATGACAAGAGCTCAACTGCCAGATTTTATCAAGGAAGATACAGAGTTTTCGAAACTCTACATTGAGATGATGGAGTCGGAGCTCAGGAGCTATGGAGTCATCATGAATAGTTTCAAGGAGCTCGAACCCGTCTACACAGATCACTACAGGGATGTCTTGGGAAGACGTTCGTGGCGGGTCGGTCCAGTTTTATTGTGCAATCAGGATACCGAGGACAAGTTGCAGAGAGGGACCAGGGCAACCATTGGCGAGGACAGCTGCTTGAAGTGGCTGGACTCGAGGGAGGCCGGCTCGGTGGTCTATATTTGCTTTGGGAGTAGGACTGATTTCAGTGCTTCTCAGCTCCATGAGATAGCCGAGGGGCTTGAGGCTTCAAGGCAGCCGTTTGTTTGGGTGGTGAAGAAGGATGAGAGTGTTGAGGAAGGGAAAGAGGAGTGGCTTCCCCAAGGGTATGTACTATTACTATAATTATATCATCACTATTTCATGTAATCTAATGAAATTTTGTTGTTTATATATAGTTATGAAGAAAGGATGCAAGGGAAGGGCCTCATCATAAGGGGGTGGGCACCCCAAGTGCTGATTCTACACCACAAGGCAGTCAGTGGATTCGTGACACACTGCGGATGGAACTCAACCCTCGAAGGTATCACTGCAGGGGTGCGCATGGTGACATGGCCGGTGGCGGCGGAGCAGTTCTGCAATGAAAAGCTCATAACCGAGGTGCTGAGAATCGGGGTCCCCGTGGGAGCGAAGCAGTGGATGGTTAAGGTTGGGGACAGTGTCGAGAGTGAGAAGGTGGAGAAGGCAGTGAAGAGAATCATGATCGGTGACGAAGCAGAGGAAATGAGGGTTAGGGCAATAGAACTTTCGAAGATAGCTAAGAAAGCTGTGGAGGAAGGAGGATCTTCTCATTCGGATCTCACGGCTTTGCTCGAAGAGCTGAAGTCCCCTAAGAAAGTTGGTTGCTCATAATTAATTAGTCGAGAGCATTAGCCCAAAGATCGTATTTAGATCTAGTAAATGGAAATGAAAAGGTAAATAAAGGGCTATAAGAAGTTCCATTGAAAATCCAACTCGAGACCTCTTGGTTCGAGACGAGGGTACTCTTCTCGAAATCTCAAAGGTATGCTGAATTGGAATCTCATTGAAAAGTTCGCCTGTAAGAGACCAGTTAATCAATCATATTAATCCTTTTTTTTTCTTTTCTTTTCCTAGGTTTTATTAATCTTATTATTTTATATGACTGTTATAAATTTATATGCTCTTTGAATGACAAAAAAATTGATTGATCTTTTTAAGCCGTGTATCGACTTGTTTTGATAAAACTCATAGCATAAAAAGTTGATCAGACAATTGCAGAAGATTGAGACGGATCCCTCAAATACTACCAAATGACTACACATAAAATATTTCTCCATGTGAATGACAACGAAGATTAGTTGAACTTGAATTGTCCTTCCTTTATTTTACTCAATCAACTCTGGCGATCACTAATGTCATCTGTGGATTGAATTTTCTCCACCTAAAAGACTTCTCCTCCAAGAGTCAGATTATATAAATCTATATCCACGCACACATACACTTCATCATCACCGTCTTCGTCTTCCTCTCAAGTCCAGTAAAAATCCACAGACTGATCAGTAACTATGAGCATTGAAGGTGAGACTAATGGTACCAATGACACTACTCCAAAGCTCCACATCTTCTTCTTCCCTCTCTTGGCCCAGGGCCACATAATCCCAGTGATCGACATGGTGAAGCTCTTCTCCACGAGAGGTGTTAAGTCGACCCTGATCACGACCACTTACAACGAGCCCTTGTTTTTGAGGTCCATTGAGAGGACTCGCAAGCTTGGGTTCGATATCCAAGTTGTCACCCTGACATTGCCCCTAGAGGAGGTACGACT
Source organism: Punica granatum (assembly GCF_007655135.1). Lineage (NCBI taxonomy): Eukaryota > Viridiplantae > Streptophyta > Magnoliopsida > Myrtales > Lythraceae > Punica > Punica granatum. Next base: position 37,856,674 of record NC_045128.1, on the reverse strand, counting down.
TGCGCGTGGGGACTATAGATATGATAATGCCTCTTCATCTATACAAAGACGTGTTTGCCATTGATTAATTGTGAATTAATTGAAGTTACAAACACACGGTTCTTGATGGGTTAATATTGCAATTATATATATATATATATGGCCCTCATTAATCCAATAAGTTGTAATTATCCGAGACATATAAAGGGATAAGAAGAGAGCTTTTGAAGCTCACGGCAGTAGAGTAGCAGGGCTGAATTGCTCAGCACTGCCGCTGCTTCTTGTGCTGAATCGGAAGCCAAATCGGCTCCGTTTGCAATTTTCCGAAAAGCCCAAGACGACTCCAACACCCCATCTTCCGTTCGAGAGCTTCTTCCCATTGTGTGGGCAGACCATAGGAATGAGTTCGGACCGAGGATGGAGCACGCCTTGGTGAAGATCGTGTTCGTGCGGGCGAGCTACGGGCTGGACGCTTGGACGGCTCCTACACTGACATCTACGGGACTATTGCTTCAAGAGGAAATCCTCGAGGTAAACTCCTCGTAGATAATTGTTTCACATTATCAAAGTCGATGGAGGGGTGTTACCACGGCCCAGGATAGGATTCCGGGTTTGATCCTTGTATGTTTAATCAGTAAAAGTTTTAAACTATCGATTTCTAACGCTTCCGCTAGCTAAATCCGACAGACATATATCATTCGGTGCATATGGAATATACTTCCTAGCAACACAAGTGCTCAACTCCCAGATACTTTCAAGGAAGAAACTGAGCTCACAAAACTTCTTCAAGAAGATGATGGAATCGGAGCTCAGGAGCTACAGAGTTGTCATGAACAGCTTCTATGAGCTCGAACCTATCTATGCAGATCTCTACGGGGATGTCTCAGGGAGGCAATCGCTGGGGGTCGATCTGCTTTTTCTGTGCAATCAGGACATGGAGGACAAGAAGCAGAGAGGGAACAGAGTGGCCATTGGCGAGGATGGTTGCTTGAAGTGGCTCAACTCGAAGGAGCCCGACTCGGTGGTTTATATTTGCTTCGGGAGTATGAGTACGTCTCAGCTTCATGAGATTGCTAAGGGGCTCGAGGCTTCCGGGGAGCAGTTTGTTTGGGTGGTGAAGAAGGATGACAGTGTTGAGGAAGGAAAAGAGGAGTGGCTTCCCCAAGGGTAAGTGCCATTAAATTAAGCAGAGAATACTAGTTTATATGAGATTTGAGTATAATTATCTATCGGCTCAAACTTTTGCAACTACTCTAGGTCCGGTGGATGGAAATTTGACAACTACTCTATGTACCTCCAGGTAGAATATTAATTTGATTAACAATATTGATATATCATGTGTTTCTAATGGAATTTTGTTGTTTATATGATCTTATATATAGTTATGAAGACAGGATGCAAGGGAAGGGCCTAATCCTAAGGGATGGGCTCCCCATGTGCTGATTCTTGACCACTGGGCGGACGGTGGATTCGTGACGCACTGCAGGTGGAACTCGACCCTTGAAGGTATCTCATCCGGAGTGCCCATGGTGACTTGGCCGGTGGCTGCAGAGCAGTTCAGCAATGAAAAGCTCATAATCGAGGTGCTGAGAATCGGAGTTCCGGTGGGAGTGAAGCGATGGATGAGACAGGTCGGGGACAGCGTCGAGAGCGAGAAGGTGGAGAAGGCAGTGAGGAGAATGATGGTGGGGGAAGAAGCAGAGGAAATGAGGGTCAAAGCCAGAGAACTTTCGAATATGGCTAAGAGGGCTGTGGAGGAAGGAGGATCTTCTCATTCTAAACTCACGGTTTTGCTCGAAGAGCTGAAGTTTCCCAAAGTGGCTGCTCATTGACTTAATTATTAGCCCAGAAATGGTAATGGTTTATCAGAGATGACATGCATGGTTGTCTCGGGTAGAGTGCAGAGAAGGATTGTGGCCAGTGAAAAGGAAACAAATGCGAGGAATGAGTTTTAGTGCAGCTGCTAGCACTGAATCGGGATCAAGATTCCTGATTCAATTCTTACCTTTGAAACTAATTATGTGTCCTCACCATTTGATTTGATTTCCTATCCTTATATTAGATCCATGAATCTCCTCTATGATAAAAAAATAATAATAATAATAAAAGACAATTGTTAAAATGATTTGATAATAATCATATTGAATTGAATCGCGGATATTTTTAATTTATTGTCTACGACTAATTCCATTCCAGTAATAGCTTATGTCCGAAGGGGAGTAGTGTATAATTTGAACTTCAATCAGTATGACTGGTTATTTCTAGTTTCATCAAAGAAAGAGTCAGCTCAGTAAGGTGGAAAAGTGACAGTGACTTATCATGAAACACAATCTAATGATGTGGATAAGAGAAAATGATTTCTCATTTTTTTTTTCTATATTTTTTTCTTCTATCTATTTCTTTCAAGATCTATGGGTCTCTTTAATTAATAGTGATCGGAAGAAGAAAAAGACATGGATAATATATCCACATTTTCCCTATAATTTAATTTGACTTGCTGTTCTGTACACCAAAAGTCAATTAAGGACTAAAGCAGAGTTTGAAAGACGGGGTATAAGATGACGAACATTTTCTAATTATAAGAAATAATTAAATATTGTCTTACTGGCATCAGAATTACCTGGTGAACAAGAAATCGATTGTATACTTGTCGAACACGATGAGGAAGAAGCAATAAGAAACTTTGCTCATCATGTCCAATTTGAGGTAAGAAACTGAATCTTGGACTTGTCGAGTCGCATGCAATATAAAAAATCGGAACAACACAATTAGTGTAGATTTATTGCAGATGCTTGGCCAGTAGAGTGATAAGGTCTTTAAATTTCGACAATTCATCTCCTCACTTTCGATATACCAAATATCATCAAACCATGTGCCATTAGGGCCGTTGAGCTATTGACTTCTCGCATGGCGGCCGGGAAAATAAAGCTTTGCGCGCGAGTGACCCCATCCAAAGAGAAAACAGAGATTAAACTCATCAATGAGGGCTTCCCCACAACAAATGGTACGCACAAGTGATAGAAGGTGATCACAAATTAAAGATACCAAAAAGAGCCAAAGATGATTATTATCAGTTCTGAACGTTTCCAAAGTCCAATAGAGACCATTATTATGACTAACTTTAGCAAGAACTGGGAGAGAGTAATTAGAACTTAGAGAGCATAATGTCCGGTAAAAAACAGCTTTGTGTTGACCAACGGCCGACAACACTGCATCAATTGCGGAATATACAATAGCTCGCGCTCACTGCTCGTTTCATGTAATATGCAATATCTAGCATATGTGCCTGGCTAGTAATTGTATTAGGCTTACTATATTATCCGATATAAGTCCGCAGAAGCACGACCTAGTCAGCCCGAGGTTAGTGACGACCTGGGTCAGACCCCAGTGTAGCTTGTAGACGGCACACCACCTAAACTTGGGCATGGCAGTTGGACTGCTTCAATCAATGTAATGTCCTAGAAATAGTTTCCGGAAATGGCCCGTCACAACCATCGTCATCACTGGATCTCAAGGTTCGGGACAAGATTCGAGTAGCTTGCTGATTAGAGACGGTTCTCACCGTGTTTTATCCATATACAACGATGTCGATGCCATTGCAAACACAAGGTTCTTTTTTTTCTTTTTGGTGGAAACACATAATAATTTTCCCAATTTTATTTTGCTTTTTTGGGGTAATGTATTGTACAGTATGAATCAATAATTAATTCACTGAAAAACCGGGCCATGCCAAAATTTATTTCCCATGAACTTGTCTGTCTTCACTATCACCACTTCATCCACCCAATTCCAAGCAATACAACACAAATCTTGCCTTTGAGAAAGACGCCGGACCGGATTTTTCTCCAGTCAAGCCGCAATTCTCACCTTTTAGCTTGAAAAACATAAAAAAAAAAAGGGAAAGCAACAATTTTATTATTGATAAGCATGATGATGTTGGGCTAAACTAGTCATAAACCAATTATCCCTCTCGGGAGCGATCGCTGCACGATCTTATCTCGTATTGCGGCATGAAAAGTCTAACATAATCGTGAAAAACAATAAAATGACTGTAAGATGAGCATGCAGAAAGTGGCCGTGATTTTACTTAACTGCAAAATTCTTTTATATATCAACTGCACCTCGTCACGTGATTTTAAAATATAACCTTTACCTTTTCATATAGAGGAGGAAATCTTATCACATAATGATCCTCTACCATCACTGTACATCCCTGTCCACAATTTTAAATTTCCCAATTTCTACACTACGTCATCGTAACAAGTAATTATTTTTCGAACTTATAATTAAGTGGGACGGAATCAAACAACAAATATAATAAATGCAGATTGATGATCTTAAAATCTCGAGAATGGCCTGGCCCCGACTCATCCAATCGCGAATTAATTCTGGTGGGGCCCATATTCCCACAGCATTTTTTTACCCCTGACCATGTCGTCCGGTTAAATTTTTTGGTCGTTTTCATCCTTGAAACTCGCGTTGTCTTCTCAATTTCCTGCGCAATTCCTCTCTTCTCTAACTTTTATACATATTGTCTCTCGCATCCTCAATGTTTCACATGTTCTGACCCCACTGATGTAAATATATGTAGAAGAGTCCATAAAACCAGCTGAAGCTAAGGCAATGGGAGCTGCTGAGCAGGAGGGAAAAGGGGGCAAATATAGAGGTCAAGAACCGATTGCGGACTCGATTTATCAGATCAAATGCAACTAGCTACATTATACGTGCAGTGTCCAACACACATATCTAATAAGTCACACATTTGATCGAGGAGAACAAAGTGATCGGTACATCATAGATGTAACTCGAGATGGTAAAAGAATATACCTTTTTGGGTGTACGTGTATCTGGGTGAAAGAATACACATTGAGGCAAGAGCATTCATATATACTTATACACTTATCATTTATGAATATGTGAGAATTAGGAAATTATATATACTCAGCTTATTTTGAGGGTCTTTTCAGATCGTTATTTTTGACATAAGAGAATAAGAAATAAACGAAATGAAATCCGTGTGCAAAATGATAGCATTTTATATGACGATTTCTTTAGGTTCAAACTTCACCCAAAAGAAAAAAACAAAGAAAATTACAAGAACGGATCTATACAATTCTGGAAACTTGAAACAAACCAAAAGAAACAAATAGTTATCAACATTAGGAGGCAGCAGATTGTATAGCTATTTCAATTCATTCATTATATTGTTCTCCGTACCGAGTAACATACCTAGAGTGACTTATATCATCTTATAGATCGTGTGAGCTGAAAGTTACAATGCCCCGATGTCTTCAGAAAATTTTTGATACAAATGCACATACGTATAAGTTTTTTTTTTCCTTTCTAGATGTAAAGGAGACTCATGAATCTAGCACAAAAAAAAAATTATATTAACTAATAAAGGGCAATTTCACATCGAGTATGAAATCTAAAATCTCTTAGTTAATAAATTCTCTTTCATATCATATATTATTGATTTTCATAAGAGTTTATAAATAAACCCATCATTCTAAAATCTCTTAGTTAATAAATTCTCTTTCATATCATATATTATTAATTTTCATAAGAGTTTATAAATAAACCCATCATTCTATGTATCAATACACGCATATATGCGGGGAAGGCCTTTACAGTCGATTGCACCATGCGTTCAAGATAAATGTTTACTAACAAAGAAAGTAAAGTAAACAAATTTCAAAATAATTTACACATATTTCAAAAAAAAGTTATAAAACAAATTATTTTATATTTGTCCATATTATTTATTCATATTCATTTATAATTATGAATTTTCTTGATATATCAAAGCAGATTTCTTGAGATTTGAGATATCTTTTCACATTCAATGTATTAAATATCCTATAAATAAATAGATGAACTGAAAATACATTTTATGTATAATCTTTCTAATCGTTTTAATTTTCATACTCTTTTCAATCATAAATGACCTCTACATATATTACAAGTTAAATTTCCCTCTCTCCGTAGGTATATAAATATAAGTTATTTACAATCTCACTTACGATTTATATCCATATATCTACCCGGTAGTCGGTATATATACTCTTACTTACATTTATTAGTGGCGTATGTATATTCGGTTACGCGCGAGTATCGATTGGTTTCTAAATAGTTCACACAATTTCAAAAGAAAATAACTTCAACTTTTTAGTACAATACCCAATCTTTACTTCCAATTTTAGTAATTTATTTAATTATATAGTATAACTATTTTTATTGATTGTGCCATAGAATCTAACATAAATCGCGACCAATAAATAATTGCCCTTAAAGGCAAACAAAATAGAAAGGGAAAGGAAACCATTATGTTGTAGCCAAGGAAAATAAAATCTCAGTTCAAACTTTCAAAGAATTCTCGAATTCTTTCACTTCTCCTCTTTCTCTCTCTCTCTTACTCACAACACTCAAAAATGAAAATCTCAAACACAAATCTCATCCTCTTCCATCCCTCGATCCACAAGCAACCAACCCACACCTCCATCCCCCGCCACCTATGGCTCCTCTTCTTCCTCACCTTCTTCACCTTAGCCTTCACCCTCACCCGCCTCACCGCCACCTCCCCGGCCCCCCGCTCCCCCGCCCCGACCACCCTCCCGCCTTCCGTCTCCGCCGCCCTCCTTCACTATGCCGCCGCCGCTGCCGCTGCCGCTACCGCTCCCAACTCCACCCGTCCCCATGCCATGACCCCCAACGAGCTTTCCGCTGTCTCCTCGGCCATCCTCCGCCACCCCAAGCGTGGCCAGCTCAACCTCCTCATCTTCGGGATCGTCCACGAGACCGTCCTCTTCCACGCCCTCAACTTTGGCGGACGCACCGTGGTCCTTGACGAGAACGAGTACGCCGCCACCAAGCTGGAGCAGCAGTTCGAGGGGATCGAGGCGTACGATGTCCAGTACATGACGAGAGTGAGCGAGACGCAGACCCTCCTCCAAGAGGCCCGGGGACTGGCCAAGGCCGACTGCCGGCCCGTCCAGAACCTGCTCTACTCGGAGTGCAGGCTGGCTCTGAACGGGCTGCCCAACCACATCTACGAGGTCGACTGGGACGCGATACTGATCGATGGTGAGCTCTCGATCGATCGATTCGAATGAATAAATTTACGCCTTAATTTAGTCCGGGTCACGAATCTTATGCTCAATTGGCTTATGATTAATTCTGGGTGGATCATTATTTTTCAACCGAATCAGCCCCACCGGTCTTTATCACTGTCCTTTTACATTACCTCGACGTAACTGACGGTAACGCATGAAATGCAGGATTAAAATTACCATTATAACCATATCTGCTATTGGTCTCTGTAAACTGCACAATGTCATATTCTGAAGTAACGTCGGGTAGTATTGTCATTTCACTCGAGGGATAGATATTTCAATTAAGGAGCTGCATTTCTTGCTAACTGTATGCATTCACTTTTATGGCACGAATTCAATCTTCTTTTCAACAGGGCCGCGGGGACACTTGCCGTCCGCACCGGGGAGGATGTCAGCAATTTTCACGGCGGCGGTACTGGCCCGGAGCAAGAAGACCGGCGGTAAGACGACGCACGTGTTTGTTCACGATTTTGATCGGGAGGTGGAGAGAGTGAGCGGCGTGGAGTTTCTATGCCCAGAGAATTTGGTTGAAACTGTCGATGGGCTGGCCCATTTCATCGTGGAGAGGGCGCCAAATCATAGTTCCAGGTTCTGCAGGAAACGCACATCTTCTTCTTCGTTGCCATTCTCGGCCTCATAAGTTGCTGCCCGGCGGCCATGATGAGGAAGATGATTGAGGAAAGAAGTGTTTCGTGACTAGATTAGTAGGCAAATTTGGTAATGCCCAATCAAATTGTATTTTACTAAACTTACTATATAGGTTGAGTGTGCTTAAAAACTGCTGTAAAAAGATGATGAGAGGAATGAAAACTTTGGTCTTTAAAGATTGGGTTGTGACTGCGATCATTGCACTCTTGAATTTGATGGTCCAAAAGGGAGATTACGGATCTCTTTTACTATTCGCATCCACCTTGCCAATAATTGGAGAAAATAAAATGTAGTGTCAAAAAAAAATTAAGAAAATGATCTCATATGGCACTCGTAGATTGGACGAGGTCATCGTGTAAATTAGCTCATGTTCCATCTCGGTTATTATTGATATTACAAACTCTTAAACAATCATACCTCATATTGACTTGGTGAGAAAAAATTAATAGAACATATTCAATGAAAAATAATTATGACAATTATTCGAGTGATTAATACTAATTTTCTTATTTCATGTAATTTAATTGATTTTTCTCAAGTAATATGGCATCTAAAAATTTCTCATTAAACCTAATGTAATCACAAATAAAACGAGATGTAAAATGCATATTCTTGTAAATTAGATGTGATGAATCTAAATTCAGTATCTTTATAAATTTTCAAGACATGCGAGTTCAAAAAAAATTAAACATGGCCTTTTTATTTGTATGTATTGCGATTGGTCAAGTGTCCATGTGCCGATTGTCACACGATTGAATAATTTCTAGAAATCTCGTGTCTAGGTTTAGCCATGGAGTTGATTTTGAAAGACAAATAGTAATTAAGGAGGAGGAGAAGAGCTGAAGGAAATATACATAATTTCCTTAGATGGCTCCTTAATTGGCTCCGCCGATTTTCCCGTCATTTTTGAACGGATGAAAAGAAAATGTAAAGACCGGGGGGTGGGGGTAGAAAGAGAGAGAGAGGGAGTGTCGGTGATCGCGGGAAGGGGACCCGTGGGGAACAGTAGCATCACTTCTTCTTTAAGATTTCCTGTCGGGGCGCGTGCGATGCACACCGCAGTAGGAACCCCGAAAGTGCGAGAGGGAATGGAATACGTACGCACGTACATTTATGTTCCGTTTGATTTCGCGATTAAAATTACAAAAATTTTAATTTTAACTCAACACGCTACACAATAAAAATACATATTTCTCAAGTTAAAAATTTTAACTTTAATTTTAACTCAACACACTACGCAATCATTTGTTCTTTTTCACAATTAAAATTAAAGTTACTTTAATTCTGAAACTAAACGCACTATTACTCGCCATGCGGGGAGGAATTACGCCTCGCGTCGCGTGCGATCATGACTTACGGGCAAGATTTTGACACGTGTATTGTACCTTATCCTTAAGGAATTGGGAGTAACACTTGTCGGAAGGATTAGGAGTGAACCTGCTGGACTGAATTGCAATTATCACATGTTTACGAGCATGCAGTCTCATTGCATGGCAATTAACCAACCGCGTGCTATCATATATTTGCGCTTGACAGCGGTTGACTTGGACTGTTCCCTCCCTTCCCTACTTTATTCTTTGCAACAGGAAGGAAGAAAGAAATCACGTGGTTCACGTGAGTGAATTGTACGGTCGGGAAAGAACGCAGAAGAAGGGTGGGTGGGCCGTGGGAGGGGGGGGGGGGGGGGGGGGGGGGGGGGGGGGGGGGTTGGGCAAAGGCACAATGTGAGGACATTACTTATACATGAATCACACATGAATCTATTCCCCTTATAAGCTAAAAGAAAAAAGTATAAATACTTGATAATATGATCTCGACAACTTCTATGACCACTTTATGTAGTCATTTCTTGTGAATTTGCGGTTATTTGATCGGCTGAAAGTAATACTCCGTCGCTACTTACCATGATCCTAATCATCAAAGCAACCGTGAAATTTCCCTGTAATTTCGAGCCAACTGGATGATGACATAAGTTGTCCTCTTAAATCTAAACAAATCAACCGTGGAATTTTCATGTAATTTCGAGCCAATTGAACGATGACATAAGATGTCCTCTTAAATCTCAACAAATTTCTTGATTTAGGAAATGAGTACTACAGACCCAAAAAAAAAGAAAATATTACTTTTATTGGTTATTTCTTGCGAAATGCATCTAAAATACTTAACGAAATCACGTCCAATCTAATGAATTTCTCAATATATATTCTCTCGAGCATTGGTTTCTCAATTTTTGGGGTCGATGGTCAAAATATGAGATTCAATATCTCAAAACATTTCATGGGATATTTTCCGTATCATCCTTGGACTTTCAGAATCGTCTTGATTAGACTCGCATTTCTCTTGGCCATTTGCGTCATCACGCCCATTATCCTATTTTATGGGCTTAAGTAAAGTAAGGTCCACGAGTCCACGAGGCCATGAGTCCCTATTGTATTGTTACCGCGTGTGAGACCAAAACCCAAGCAAGGTCATTCATTCACGCCATGCATGGTCGTTGTTCGATTTTGATAATGATTCCCATATTCATTCACGCCATGCATAGTCCATTCCTGCAGCCACCCACTGCTAATGTCCCTACACGACGGCCATGTGGCCTCCTCTCAGGCTCCTTCAAACGAATCGGAGTTCAAAAGTTTATATTTAGTTAGGGTAAATTTTGATGACACCCTCTATTGTTTGTGAAATAACTACCGACACCTTTCGTTTAAAAATTACTCACACACTGCCCCTCCTTTCACTGATGTGACACCAAGAAAATATCCACTTTGCCACATAGATCCCATGTCACGGAAATGCAGAAACCGATCCGTTACTTGATTTCTTTACTCAAATCCAATATGACTCGATTAAGAAAAAAAAGTAGAAATCAGCAAAAGAAAAAGGTGATATGTGACTAATTTTGAAAGGAGGGGTGCTGCTGACTATTTTACAAACTGTAGAGGACGTTGTCGAAATTTACCCATTTAGTTATGATGAAAGAGGCTAGGTTGTCGCATCTAAGCTCGCTTGATAGATATCGACTTGAGAGTTTGAGCCCAAGCTAGGCTCATCTCAACTTTATCAAGACTTGCCCTGGGATCGAGTCAAGGCTCATTAAGGACATTATGGCAAGGCCATTATCAGGGACAAACGCAGGATTGCGAGATCCTAGAAGAAACGAATAGTAAGATAAGTTTTCGAGTCAAAGGCAATAAATATATGAAATTTCATCAAAATTCGAAAAACTATATATAGATTTCTTTAGATCGTGAAAATTCTAAAGAGTGACTGTTACCCTCAGTCCTCCCTGTTCCATCCCTGACCATTATAGCCTGGCCAGAGGTAGCCGCAAATGTTGCTGCGTGTTGTCCCTTGTTTTCTTCCATTCCATTTCTTATTTCATTTCCCGATTCAGACAGTATGACCTCGGAAACCCACTGAAATAATATCCGAATGGTTAAAAGTTAAAACATAACATGCGTTAGGCTACTATTTATTTCTTAAGAAAATGTTATAGAAAACATAAAAGTCAGACATCTCAATTCATCCAAAATTACCAAGGCATACGCAGGGTTGCATTAATCTAGAGAAGATTCAAATAATCTCATCTGCCCAAAAAGAAGAAGAAAATCACGAAATCACCTTTCTAATGTCACCCGTTAAATCTTAGGACAATATATTTAAAAAGAATTTCTCATATTCAGAGAAAGGTATTCAGAACAATGTATTAACAACTCGTTTTGAAGTCAAGATTGATTTTTTGTGTTAATTTTTATCTGTCAAAGCTTATATAATGTTCTGATATTCTACCTAAAAAAAATGTAATGTTCTGATATTTTAGGAGAATATTCTTGGAGGAAATTATAAGAATAAGACTGGTTGAGAGACTTGCCGTATATTGTCCCAGGACATGTAATTTGATGTGGCCATAAAAACATGATTACCATTTCTTTACCTGATAAGACAAAATTAAAACACATAATTATTACCCATTAGATTAGATTTAATGAACAGTACAAATTGACCCCTGTTGACGGTGATAGCACCTCAAAAGGCCATTTACCCACTCAAACAAGGCAAAACGAAACCAATAGGAAACGAAAGAAAAAAAGAAATCAAAAATTCGCCATTGGGAGGACTTTAATTTTTAGTTGATCCATCTCATTCGAGTGTGACTATATTTAAAAAGAAGTTCTCATATTTAGAATAGTCACGTTTCCATGAATTTTAGGATATCACGTGTTGCGCATAGAGAAAAAATCCAAAAATATAATCTCGTTTGATAATTAAGATATTACATATTTTATACTTGATGGGACTATTAATATCTATTTATTAATTAAAATATGAAAATACTAAAAAAAAGACTAAAGGAGATTGAAATGGAAAGAAGGTGTATTTGGATTTAGAAATTTTTTTAATTTAATTCAATTCAACATCACTTATCTTTAATTCAATAACATAAATATTTTTTTAAAATTTTTTTAATTATTCAATTCAATTTTTAATACTAAATTCTGTCAACTATTCATTACTTTTTTTGCAATTCAACAACACAATTATTATTTAATTATTACTTTATCTTAATTATTTATTATTTTTTCATATTTTTTTATAATTTAATAACACAATCACTATAAATAAATTAAAATCAAAACTCAATTTAAACTCTAAAATCAAATTGCTGGTCTTTTGTTTTGATTGAGACGAGAGAAGACGCGGCCAATGACGAGTAGATGAAAAGTCCAATTGCGATTAGTTTGATCTTTTCTGAGCTGTCCATATATATATATATATATATATATTATCCGCACATGTATTTCAGGAACGGTGCAAGCCCTGTCGGATTTACGAGTACAAGCAAAAAATCAATAACCAGCGTCGTCTTTCTCTCTCTCGCTGATCTCTCCGTTCTTCCATGTCGATGGTTTCTGGGATTCAAGGACTGCTCCTCGAGGTCACAGGTCCGTGTCTTTCATCTACCCTTGTGGGCAAAGATCTTTTCTTCCAGGTAAAGGGTTTTCTTGAAATCTCCCTCTCTTTCTGAGTTTTCGATTTTTGGGTCGGATGCAGTTGTGGGTTGCAACAAATTGAAGGACACCGAGTGGATTTCTAGACAGGATCCGTACGTCTGTCTCGAGTATGGCAGCACCAAGTTCCGGACAAGGACCTGCACAGGTATTTGTTGGGAGTTTATCAAACTCTTCTTTATCATCCATCCCATTGTGTATTTTCAGATTCGAAGTTTGCGCAATTTTGGTTGAAAAATATGCTTTTGTTCAACCGATGTTTTGGTGGAGGTGTTTCGTGTGCTTATGATTTGGTCAGATAGGCTTGGCATTGCATTTAAATTCCTTGAAATATAGGATATGGTGATTGTGCCATTTGCATTTGAATTGATTTTGTCAATAGGGTTTTCCTTCAAAGGAGTGAGTTTTTGGTTAGTGGGTCGGGTTGTGTTTCGGTTGTTTGTGTTGGATAAATTTTTAAATAAAATTGGGCTTAAATTCGAACTTGAGCCCATCTGTAATTCAAAAGCTTAAGCTGGTGTGGGACAAATTGTCTTCTCCCACCGCCACTTTTTCTCCAACAGTTTGTGAGTCTATCCCAGCGTGCAATTCGGGTCATATGATTGTACCCTGAATTCGAACTGGAACGGGCTATGGTTTAGTGGTTGAAACTTTCGGGTTGTTGAGTTGCTTGAAAGTCTCAATAATTACCTTTCATTGTTCAATTGATGTAGATGGTGGAAAGAATCCGACGTTCCAAGAGAAATTTGTATTTAACCTCATTGAAGGCCTGAGGGAGCTTAGCATTGCAGTATGGAACAGCAACACCCTCTCTTTTGATGACTTCATTGGCAGCGGAAAGTAATTCTCGCTCCCCCATTCTTCACATTCTTATTCTCGACGTGATGCCCTTTGTTTCTTTAGTTCTTGGTTTGATAAGGTTTCTGTCTTGTCCTTAACTATTCAGAGTTCAGCTCCACAAGGTTCTTTCACAGGGCTTCGACGACACTGCCTGGCCTCTTCAAACTAAAACCGGCAGGTAAGGCCCCATTTGGATTCAAAGACAATTGATTTTAACTTTAACTCAACACACTACACAATAAAAATACACATTTCCCAAGTCAAATTTATAATCACATCTCATTTGTCCTTTTCCACAATCAAAATCAAAATCAAAATCAAAGTAACTTTAACTCTGAATCTAAACGGCCCCTAAAGTTCTCTAAATCTGTTCCTTTTGATTGAAATATGTAGGAACTTTTGAGTCCGCGAAAGAATGTCTATTGTAGGTTTTTCGAGAATGAACACATGAGTGCTTTGTCAAGTTCTTAATGTAACAACTCCTCTGTCCCATTCTGGACCGGTTTGTTGTTAACTTGAGTGTTGTTCTATCCTGAAGCAACTTGATTTCCTTATCTAAGAAGATATTGATTACTTTCAGATTTTTTACATGGAAGGGATTCATCTGCATGCAGCATTAGTTGTTACCTAATGGAATGAAATTCAATTCTTGTGCGCAATTTGCCATGTCATGGAGTTATTCTTATAATGTCTTTCACAAAAGGAGTTTTTTATTTTAAGTAATTCACAGATTTACACTATAGTACTAACTGAAGCAATATGTATTGACTGGTGATTTCTTCACCTAGGAAAGAACTGGTAAAAGTCAGATAGTCTATTTTCACCACTCTGTGACTCGCCTATTTACCTGCTGATGTACATTCGATTCATTTAGCTAGTAATCAGTGATGAGACAGCAAGAAGGAGTGAGAAAGGGAGGAAATGTATCAAGCGGTGATTTCGTAAATCCACCTTTCTTATGTCTATAAATGTTTCTTGTTGCTCTGTTGCAGGCATGCTGGAGAGGTCCGTCTCATATTACATTACGCTAACGCAACTGTAAGTTCAATCTTCGTGTCACTACCCTACAAAAATGCCTCACAAATGCACATAAATGAAGAGTTCATCAGAAGTCATTTTTACTGAATCAGCAATTTTGCACTTGTTCGATCGTAGAAACCCATGACCAGCGGCTTCCCATCAGCTCCACCATGCTACCCGCAGGCACCACCAAATTATTCTACACCACCGCCTCCTGCGGTGTCACCTTATGGCCCACCACCACCCACAGCTTACCCGGCCCCTCATCCGTACTCTGCGTACCCTCCACATCCAGCTGCATATCCTCCACCACCGTATATTCCTGCTCAGCCCTCTGCTTATCCTCCTCCTGCTTATCCTCCACCCTCAGCCTACCCACCGCCTCCCTACCCTCCTCCACCTCCTGGTGCTCCTTACTGCCCCCCAGGTACGTAAGGGCTTCTACTGAAAATGGTTCTAAAAACATTATACCAGTTTACAAAAGCTTAAGAACAAATGAAAGCTTATCTTGGTGATCCGGTTTAAACGAGAAATTTCGGAAACTTGCTTGCTCTTGAGATATGATTTTGTGAAAAGATCTCGGATTATTACCAATTCTTGCTATTTGACTGTCTTTTGGTTGATAATGGTGGTCGTTTGTTTACTTATCAGGTCCTTATCCCGGACTTTATCCTCCGCCACCCTACTGAGAAGGAACTCATCAAGCAAAGAATTTGCATTCTAACATTCTGTGGACATTGCGTGTAGATTTTGTAGATGAATAGTTTGGTAGTTTGTACTTGTTAACTGTTTCTCCAGGAAACTGTCAATATTGGAATTCTTTTCCCTTCCATTTTTAACGCTTCTCATCAGATTATCGTAGGGTCATAGATGCAAGGGTTCTATTGTAAATGATACTGAACTATTATGTTGCCTTCTTAGTTGTCTTCCCAAGAACATGAACATACATAAGAGTAACGTGACTGCATCATGCTGAGCAGTGGGTCCGGCTCCTACCCAGAAAGCTGCAGTTAGCACTGTGAAATGTAATTGACTCTTCGAGTTTCAGTTGTACCCTGCAAACAATGTGAAACTCGCACTGGAATATCATTCCATGAGGATGCATCTTATTGGCGATCCCTCGGCACCGGGGAACCTCAGGGGCAAGCAGTGAACATTGTATAGTCCTGTTGGAACATCGTCGAGCTTTAAGCCTTCCACAACAATAATCTCCTGATAGCATTTCCCACCCAAAGAAAGCGATGTAAGTTTGTGGAAAACCGTTTTTTCTATTTGAAACATGAGTTTCCTTTCTTTTTTGTCCGGAATTTATCTTAATTAACGAAGGAGGAATGTTCTTACCCTGCTTTCAAGGAGAGCAAGGTGAGACGAGATGTCATCGTCAAATGCAGCGATGGACAAGTAATCGATTCCTGCACTTAAGCATGACATTAGAGTACGGATGCCTTTGAACTTCAGATGTTCTACGTTGCAAATGCCCGTTGAGCAAAACATTGCCTCGAGGGAAAAGAGTGAGCATCCGGAAGATAAGAGAGGATTCAGTTCCTTACCGACTAATTTGATGTCCGTGTTCTTTACCAACCATTTGGCCCCGTCCTCCTTGAACCCCACGAAGCTCGTGTCAAAGAAGTTCTTATACATGAGGCCCCTAACAATGAAACGGAAAAAGAAGAGACAAAGTTCTTACGATTTAAATTCCGTCCCTCCGACTTACATGCTGGCAATTCGAATAGATCAATGTTTGACGATGGTGTGCAATCGCTGAGGAACATAAAGGTTAAAAAGTACCTATCCGTGTTTAGAGTTCTAAAGAGCACGCGCCTCACGCCCCTTGGGATCTTTAGGGACTCCATCACTTCGGCTGTAAGATTCAGCCTTACTTAAGTAAGCCTACTAGAGAGGAAGGGAAACATATCCAATACGGGCTAACAGGATCGAGAACGTGCAGTGTAATGTTATGGACAGAGGAAAATTTGATGGATGTACATACCAGTAATGTTCTTGTCCCTTGGAACATCAATCAGTAGTGCTGGACCTACAGAAGTTAAAGGAACGCCGAGATTAACTTAATCGATCTAGAAAACCCGCCATTGTCGAAGATTAATTGTATCAATTATTCTTGATATTACATACCGTTAAGGACTTCAAGATCTAGCGTATCAACATCGAACCCAGCATCAAAGTACTGATCGAAGTAGTGGCCAGGGGCATCGACATGGGTCCCGGTGTGGGCAGGCAGCTTCATCAGTGAGAAGTTGAAGGAGGAGCCGTTCTTCATGCTGTGGGCCAGCCACAAGATCTGCCCCAACCGCTCAAACGAGGGCATCTCCGGTGTTATTCTGTGGGTGATGTCGATGATCCTCCCATTCCCATACACTTCTCGGCGCACTGGCACTAGACCGTCGGTTCGTAAGCAGTCACCAGTGCCGGGGATGGTCGGGTAGGCGTCGGAGGCAGAGGCAATTGAGACAGAGAGGTCGGCAAGGATGAGAATGAGGGGGAGGGGGGCTTTGAGCATGGTTAGAAAGCCTTTTTGTTTCATCCTTGTGTTCGGTCGTTCTTCCAATGGATTTTTCATGGTCATTTATACTGCAGACGGATTTTTCATGGTCATTTATACTGCAGACGGATTTTTCATGGTCATTTATATTCCAAAGGTCATCTTATATTTTCACATATAAACATTTTGTTACTCATCCACACTCAACCAATATTTTTTCCCAAGTTCGACCCCGATAATTATCTTGCTATAAAATTTGTATATATCTTTATTCTTATTGTTACGAAATAATTTCCTATAAAACACAAAAACAGTGGGCTGAATGTCACGAAAAGAAAAGAAAAGGGGGTTACTGACAAATTTGGTGAAGCTTAACATCGAAGTTAAATTTTCTATCTTCACCGGGGAAAAAAAATATCTGTGAATATAAATTATTTAGAGAATAATTAGGACATATTATATTCCTATCGTGGTAAAATATCTGTGAGATTTTTTTTTTAGGTTGAAACCCGGGCCCATCCTTGAGCCGGGATGGGTGGTTGATGTCGAAAGGGAAGCATGTGATGGGATTGGATGGTGCATAGGTGCTTGTCTACTTGTCTTTCAAACGTTGGAGTTACTCAATCATTCAGCACTTTTTCGACTTGCTCATTGGATCAAGTCAGTTTTCATTTAGCATGTCAAACGGTTGAACCCCATCAACTACTTTTTTGAAAACGTTTTGCCAGTTTTTGTGAGTCTAAGAATGAATTGGAACTCTGTGTCCGAGACTGATTTCTATTGAGGTCTTCCGGAAGATCGATTTAGGAAGCACGGTGCAGGGAGTATGATCAGTTTCTGTTGCTTTCACCTTGTTTTTCAGTGTTCTGGACCCATCTTGGATGTGAATCGTCTCCGAGAGCAAAGTAACCATTGAGCAGACCAAGCGCGAGTTGTTTTCCGGATAGCTTGCCAAACCGGTTTCAGCAACTAAAGTTTCTAGGACCCCCTTTTGCCTTGCATTTTCTGAATCTCTTTCCACAGTCATATGCCACATAACTTGGACGATCCCCTGAGTTGTGATCGATAATGAAAACGTTCTGTTTACTGATCGGGCTCTTATCCTGGCCTTTACCTTTCACTGCCCCGCTTGGAAGAAACCCTTGAGAAAAATATTCACATTCATGGACTGGGTTACTCATACATAGGTTTTATATATGAACAGTTCGGTTTGGTAGTCTGTGCCTGCAATTTTCGCTTCAAGAACCTTTTCATATCAGGAATTTTTTTTTTTCGCTTTCTCAAGAGATTAACATGAATTCAAGGCCTTTTTGTTGTACACTGAAGTATTACATTGCCTCGTATATAGTTGTGTTTCTCTAACATGAACATAGAGTTACATTTTCTTCCACAACCATCTTGGGCTAAGAAGTGATCTCGTCACCTATATGTGCAGCACCTTTCTTCCTGCAACAATTGAATCTACCCGAGATATATCAAGATTCACTCAAAAAGCTAGCTGGAATTAGCTCTGTGAAAGATAATTGAGTTTCTGGTCGTATGTCTTACCCTTTAGACGCGGAGAAACTCACACCCTGAGAAATCATTTCATGAGGATGCATCTTACTGGCGATCCCTTGGGACCAGGCAGCCTCAGGGGCAAGCAATGAACATCGTATATTCCTGCTGGAACATCATCGAGTTTTAAGCCTTCCACCAGAATAATCTCCTGATATCAGTTTCCACCCAAGAAGAGTGACATAAAAGATAATGGAAACCTGTTTGTGCTAAACAAAACGCGAGTTTTCTTCTTTCCTTTTCTGGAATTTAATTTAAACAAAGAACGAATGTTCTTGCCCTGCTTCTGAGGAGGACAAGGTGAGATGTGATGAGATCGTCAATTGCAGCAACAGACATGGAATCGATTCCTGCACTTTTTCACCTGACATTAGAGCGTGAAGTCTTCGAACCATCGGATGTTCTATGTTGCAGAGTCCTGTTAAGCAAAACGTTGCCTCGAAGGAAAACGAGAAAATATCCTGAAGATAGGAGAGGATTCAGGTCCCTACCAATTAATTTGACATCCGTGTTCTCTACTAACCATTTGGTCCCGTCCTCCTTGAACCTCACAAAGCTCGTGAAGAAGTTCTCATACATGAGGCCCCTTATAACGAAATGAAATTATATAAGAAGCGGAGTTCGTAGGATTTAAGCTATGTCCCTCCGATTTAGATTTCAAAAAATAGGTCAAGATGTGATGATGATGCGCAATTACTGACTGATGAGGAACATAAAGGTGAAAAATACCTATCGGTGTTTAGAGTTCCGAAGAGCATGCGCCTGACGCCCCTGGGGATCTTTAGGGACTCCATCACTTCAGCTGTAAGATTCGGCCTTACTTAAGTAAGCCTAGTGGAGAGGAAAGGAAACATACCGAATAAGGGTAACATAATTGAGAACGTGCAGCATAATGTTATATTGACAGAGGAAACTTCAATAAATGTACATACCAGTAATGTTCTTGTCCCGCGGAACATCGATCAGTGGTGCTGGACCTAAAAATGGAGTTAAGAAATGTCTGAGATTAACTTCAGCGATCTTGCTAGAACCCTGGCATCAGTGGGGATTCATTGTATCAATTTTTCTTGGAGTTACATGCCATTAAGGACTTCAAGATCTACCGTATCAACGTCGAACCCAGCTTTGAAGTAGTGATTGAGGTAGTGGCCAGGGGCATCGACATGGGTTCCGGTGTGATCATGCAGCTTCATGATGGAGTAGTTGAAGGAGGAGCCATTCTTCATGCTGTGGGGGCAGCAACAGGATCTGCCCCAACGGCTCCGATTCTGTTCCATTCGAGACTTCAGAACACGCAAAAAAGATGGAAGACCTGAATCCTGACTCGCGATAACATAAATCAATGTCATGGTTTGTGTGACCCAGTGGTTTCATGTAAATCAATATCCCGACTGCTTTACGCCTTCAAAACAACTTGTTTTAGTAGGCTCAATTCACAACACAGCAAAGAAAGCTGAAGCTGCTAAGCTTGATCGTCCACCACGGTCTTGGAAGCAAGTGGGCTGGTGTAAGCCACCAAATGGATGGTATAAGCTCAACACGGACCGTGAAACCCGGGTTGGTGGCTGCTGGAGGTCTCCTTCGAGCTGATGCTGGGGAAATTGGATGGGAGGGTTTGCTTAAAACACTGGGATTGCCACTTCCATTGCAGCGGAACTTTGGGCGGTGAAATCGGGTCTGCAGTTTGCCTGGGGCTTGCGGGTAAGGAAGCTCATTCTTGAAGTTGATTCTGAGGTGGTTTGCCAACTATTGCGATCGAATCGAGAACAAGCTGTCAAGAATGAAGCTTTAATTAAGGATATTCGTGCACTATCCTTCGAGAGTGGTCGATTGTGCCCCAGCATGTATATCGAGAAGGGAATATCTGTGCAAATTGGTTGACGAACAATGCGTTGAAAGCTTCCTTGAGGTGTTCACGTACTAGAAGGCTATCCTTCCGGACTTGATTTATTTTTGTTTGGGATATTGTAGGGGTCATCATCATGCCTTATTTGTATATTTCATAACTACTTAGTTTTTAATGTATTTGGACTTCGGCATAAATTACCAAAAATAAAAATAAAAATTATACAGAGCATCGCGTCATCATAATTCGTAAACTCAAGGGGAAAGTAAATGCAGAAACAGAAAATTTAACCCCTAAATGAGTTAGTTTTTTTTTTTTTTTTTTTTTTGTGTGTGTTTGTCGCTTGCTACTACTGTCTCTGTTCTCCCGTACCTGGAAGTCACAAGCCCCTCGGAGTTTGCTATCACTACATGCTCAAGTCCTTGATAAAGGGGCCGGGGACTTATTATAATTGGGTAAACAAGAGGGTAAATCGGAAGTGTTGAAAATTTTCAATTTCACCTCCTTCCCACCCCTGAAAGGAATCATCACCCCGTCATTTATGATGATTCCGTAGGAATCATTACGGACGTGGAGAGTTTACCAACTGGAAATGTTTTTGTACATTTAATGATCTTAAATAATAAGGAATCTAAATATAGCTAGTAGGAATTCAGATGTAATAATAGTGATACATATAATCTGCATGGAGCTGTAAGAGGTTACACGTGAAAAAATAGTCCTCGTATTCACACTTACCAACCGGCTTAGGACTCACGAACGTCAAGAAGATATATATATATATATATATATATACACAATATAAAAAAATAGTTTCTTTTATATTGAATGGAGAAATAGTGATGGTTGGTTCGGTTTGAATATGGAAACTTACTTCTCTGATGTTGATCCAAAGGAGTCCAAACTAGATTAGAGTAATGAGAAACTGAAAAATAAAGGACATCAAATATATATTGTAAAACTCTCAAACAGAAGGAAACATTCATGGATGGAGTAGAAGTATCCACTAGATAAACAAAATTGGAGATTACAACTGATGTATCGCTCGTATTTTTCAAGTCCCCTTGAGACTCGAACCTCATCGAGAAGAGTCTTCCCGATCACTCAATTTTCTCACCTTTCTCACTGTAAAACCCTAGAGTTACATAAAAAAAAAAACATTCCCGAGAAAATTCCCGAAAGATCTAATCCAACACTCATCTCTCTCGCAACATTGTATTGGGTACAAGACTCACTCTCTTTGTATATGCAGACTCATATCTCAAAGATATTCTAAAATTTCTCTAAAATATTATTCCTTTTTAGATATAAATATTTTTCCTTTTAAATGATCTAAAGATATCCAAAAAATATCCCTAATATCTCCTAAGAATATTTTACTCTTCAAATATTCAAAAGATACAATAAAATTCCAAGAAAATAGTAAGTATTTCGCCCCTTCCTTTTTTCGACCGATCTCATCGCTACCAACTGTGTCTTCGATTATTTGGGTCTTCAAAGTTTATGCGAGACGTCTCCAATATTTAATTATAGATATACACAAAAAAAATATATTTATCATTGTGCATATTATGAATATGAAAGCTGGTATCAAATAATGTCATCATTACTCGGATTACGCATATTTATCAATGCAAGAGTCGGGGCATTATATCTGCAAACGACTTGGAGAAGGGAGTTCTTTAAGATTAATTGAAAAGCCTCAGAACAATGGTCGGTCATTTTACTATTGTGTATCGGTTTAATCAGGGCTGATGTGGAGGAGATACTGTATCAAAAATAAAAGAAAAGGGTTCACTTTGCTTAAAGTTATTGCTTGAGTTAGGAATTTTATTATAGAGAAGGGAAAAAGGAAAATGGGGTTCCTCTTGTATTTGCATTATGCTTATCAAATTACATATATAAGAACCATTTTTAGGAATGGTTACTATTTGTTAGGTAAAATTCACGAGTCTACTTCGGATTCGGACTCGGACTCGGACTCGGACTCGGGCCCTAAAAGTTTAAGCCAATGGGTTGCTAGACCATCGTCTCTTATAAACCTATAGATTTCCTTTAACTTTTCATGTGAAACTATTTTCAACACCTAACCTCACCATCTTTCATATATGAGAGAAACCGTCCCAACAATTCTCCCCATTCTCGACTATGTGGAGGACTTCGAGCTGGGCTTCCACTTCCGAACTCGGATACCAATTGTTATGCCATTCACTAGCCACGAGTTTCACACTCGGGCCTTGGTGTGATGTGGGTTTCTACGCATAGCATATGCACTTCCTCAGGATCGTTAACTTGGACTCTGATACCACTTGTTAGGAGAAATTCACAGGCCTACTTCGGACTCGAGTCCATCCGCAATCCAAAAGTTTAAGTCAATGGGTTGTTAGACCATTGTTTCTTATAAACCTATGGATTTTCTCTTAATTTTTTCATGTGGGACTATCTCCAATACCTACCCTCACCATTTTGCATATAGGAGAGAAACCATCCCAACACTATTTTAGTGCTTTTTTTCACTATATATCATATCGATCGTGCTATAGAGCCGTACACGCAACATGTCAAATTTGAAATTAACCGATAAGGAGAGACCATGATCGGTATTAATAGTCTCTGCACGCTAGTAGTCGGAAGATGAAACACAACACCGAGGATGAAGAAAAAGGAATGGGGATACAACCTTTCTACAGAAAAGTAATAACACAGCTACCAACTGGCAAGGTCTTTTGTTTTTGCTTTTTTTGCTTCAGAATATGCCCTTTACTGATTAATTATTCGGATAAAGGCAGGCCCAGCCCAAAACTTGGGCTCTGAGGGCAATCCAGGGCGGGCCTGGCCAACCATATGGATTTGGAAAGCTGATTGATCTTCTGCTTGGTTTGTTCGATTCTTGTCATTGATCTTCTGCTCGGTTTGTTTGATCATTTCTTTGAAAGACTGATTAAAAAGCTGATGTCCATTCTTGCTGGTGAGCATCAAGCAAAGTCTCTTTTGTTTGGTGAAAGGTTCGAGTCCTTCTAGATCGAATGCTCTATTTGCCCATGAAGCTCAACACGTCATGCCTTATGCCAACAGCGAAGTCGCCTTCCATCCTCTGATAAAAACATTTCGCCCTTATATGGACTTGCTAGATAGTATAACCTGCTTTAAATTCAAAAACCGTCATCTTCGCATGGTACGCCCCAAAAGTAGGACGGATAGGACATTTCCCATGTTCGATGGATTTCCTTCCAACAGATCGCGTGTAAGATTGTCAAAGGACGGACCCAGCAATGAACCCATGGTTACTATATCATGCTATGGTGAGTAACAACTGGAAATTCAAAAATCGGAGGAAGATTCATGCAGAAAATGTTAAAAGGAACGTTGGCAATATCCAGCTATATATATATCTCATGTGCGCTCTCGAGACATATGCGGACATGCGTGCCGACGTGAAATTTACCATGAAAGCCGAACGCCATGATACTGTATAAATCGTCTCCATTCGGTGGTGCTGGAAAGGCGCAAAGTGCATGTATACTACTGTATTTAAACTTAGAAGGGTACAATATGATCACCACACACACGGACCTATCATTTACTTTATACCAATGCTACCTTCTATTCTACTTTTCTTCGGTGAACACCTTCTATTCTAATCTATGCAAGTGATAATGTGATGTCTTTCAATTTTTATTTTCTTTCTTGCACAAATATGAGTGCTAATATCCATGTTAGAGAAACAACGTGCCTTAATTTCTTAGGCAAGACAATTTCCAGCTTCTCACTTTTTGGAGAGAGCAACGTGCCTTCTTTGTTTTCGGTGGTAAAAGAATAGGTACATTAGTTCTCTCCAAAATCTTATCAACCCTACTCATCCAAAAAAAAAAAAAAATCTTATCATCCCTAAAAATCCTTAAAATTCATTTCGGAGAGAGTAACGTGCCTGCCATTTTGGAGAGAGCAACTTGCTTTTTTTCATAAGTAAGATAAATTTTTCTAGCTTCACACTTTTTGAGAGAGCAACGTGCCTTCCTTTTTTTTTTGTGTGGTAATTAAACGAAGGAAGGCGTGTTGCTCTTTCCAAAATTTTATCAACCCTAAATACCCCTAAAATCCATTTTGAAGAGAGCAACATGCCTTATTTCATTAGATTAAATAAGATTTTCCACATGTCTCACTTGTAATCGGAAAAAAAAAATTCCAGCTTTTCAGTTTTTGGAGAGAGCAACTTGTTCAATTTTTTTCGGTGGTAAAAAAGAAAAAGAAGGCAAGTTGCTGTCTCCAAAATTAATTTTATGAGCCCTAAGTAACTCTGAAATAGTAAAATCCATTTCTTATGGTATTACGGCAGAAAGGAAAACGGAGTCCACAGCTTCGATGTTTATAAAGTGCAGATGATGATCTTTTCTGTTCTAGACAATTAGGGAGATGACCCATTTGCTGTAAAAGTCATCTTTACTGATGCGTCACGTAACCCACGAAAACATGACTTCTTGTCCTGTGAATTTATGTATGAGTGGCGATAATGACATCTTTATTTGCTCCGATACTTTTGAAGCTTCCGGATGAGATCATCCCTAATTGGAGACTCCAGGACATGCCTGTTCAACTCGACACTCTTTGAGATAATCACCGGAACAGAAGCAGTTTTTCCACCAGCACCAGTTGCTCGCTGTCTGCCCGTGAAGGGAGCTAATTAGGACATAGGAGCAAACCCGATAGTCTTCCTAGGTTTTAGGCCATGTTAGATTCTCATAGGTATTATACTGCATAATATGTATGGGAATCGAAGATGGTCTAAAACCTGTGAAGACTATGAGATTGATCCTCCACAAGTACTGCTTTATTTATATTACTCCATGAAGATCCATGCTTAGAGCCATTTTATTAAGTAGACTTCCATACTTTATAAAGCATTGCCAAAATTCATATTAATCTTATGGTTATCACAATTCACATGCCATGTATAATATCTCCATGTATATATATGACTAAGATGCAATTTAGATTCCGGGTTTGATTTTCGTCGATGGGACTTCTCGTGATTTTTTTTATTTAGTTTTAAATGTCCATTTAATAGGCTCATAAACCTCCCCTGATATCGAAAAAAAAAAATATAACATAATTTCTTTCGAAATTTCTATCATCCCGATCGATAATGGTCCACTCTTGATCTCCCACATTTGTCGGATCAATTTGCATACTTGTTAGTGTGTGTGTGTATTTTGTGGTCCTACATGCAAAATGTTAATATGAAGGTTGAAGAAGCATCCCTTTCCAAAACCTATACTTCATGGAGAAGATATAGAAAATACGCATTTGCAAGCCATTTTTTGAAGAGATTGCATATGATTGCAGCTGTAGAAATTAATTCTTAACGCCCTAAATTCGTAGATTATAGAAATATATTCTCACCACATGGAGGCTGATCTCTATTGGAAGATCCATTAAGTCGACGTGGGAACATTCTAACCAGCATCATGTTTCTGTGGTCATCGCAAAAGACATTCATTCTTAAGAGAGCTCGAATTGAACTTGTATATTTTGTGGTTCATTTTATTTTTGGCCGTTTATCGGAATTTCTTTTTCCATTCAGGAACCATCACAAATTTTTTTTTTCCTGGTAGGAGCACCGCTGCAATTTTATTAAGTTGAATTAGGGCTTGAAATATTATATATCATAATAATATGAGTAATTGGTGAAATATCTAGGGTGGTTGACTAAAACGGAAAAAAATTGTGCTGTTGACAGTGTTATTGTGGGTAGATTTTTAATAAAGAAATCCCATCCGGACACGGAGGGTAACTTATGTAGAATGACAACCCTATGACATACTTCCCTTTTTTTTTTTTTTTGGTGTATTCTTTCCCAGAGATATTCTCAACAATGCTCAACCTCACTCAAAGATGAGTTGATCCTATTTTGCATCATTATTTCCAGACCGAACCATTGATTTACTAAGCAAAAAAAAAAAACTAGAAAATAAAACAAGTCAACAATCGAAACCATAATTATTCATTAATCGACACCTCCCATGTCCACTTGCTGATCGATTTCTCTATTATCCGCCCCAATCATTAGAAGAATTAAACCCAGCTTGGACTTAAGTGTCATATTAAACGAATGTAAGGGCTGAAGTAATTGGAGAAAAACATGTACGCATGCCCAGAAATCTTTGGGGCCTTACATGGAAAGGTCATATTTAAGTTTACAGCGATCAAAGTACACGTACCAAGCAATGCTGACCCTTCGACACATTTGAAATAATGTCATTATTTTACGCAAAGATATATATTGTCCGATCAATGAAGCATCAGTAGATTCGCGTGATTATCTCAATAACATCCCCTTTTTCACATATGCTATCATAGGTATGGGTCGATCATCTCAACTATATAGTTGAATAGGGGCAGGTTTCTGTCTGTCTATTGAATTGGACATGCAAATCATGACAACTTCTCCTGCCCTCCGGATGTGTCATTAACTTACACGATTTCTTTGCAAACAGGAATTAGACTGTTTGAAGTGCCAGCACCAATTGGGGTGTATTTTTTTGCACCTTGACATTTTTACAGGTCTAAACTTGAATATGATATGATTATTTTTTCTTCTTTTTTTACGTGGTCCTCTCTCTTATCCAAAATCCAACTACATACATAGCATAAATCCGCGTAGATATGATTTACAAATGAAGATTCTCTAACAATACTCTTCCAACTCTTGAAACCGCGGAAGGTCCAGGTTGGGTCTTTACATCCACGCTACGTATTCTCTTGAGCACAGATTCCTCGGTTAGACTTTTGGTCCTTGATGACCAGTCTATTAGAAATTATCCTCAGCCGCCTCGCTAAAACCGGGGCATCTTAGAATAAAAGCTCACTAAGCTGATATGATATGGCAGAGGTAAAATACATTTTTTTGTTCTAAAAAGCCGAGAACAATTTGCGATAAGTGTTGAGGTTTTTTTTTCGGACAACATTTTGGATACTTCAAAAGAATTCGTTTTTGAAAATAAAATTTAGGATATCGATCGCATCTTGATTATTATTTTCATAATACGTCTGGGAATAAAGGACTGATTGGGAGCTAAACAACTTATTGGGAAGCTTCGGTACTAAATGCAAAAATTAGCCTGCGAAATTAAAGGTTTGGTTTACCTTTCACGATCGGAAGTCGCTAGTGATTAGGTTGCCTCAGTGATCGAACAGCTGTTATATTTGACTTTCTTTGATGCCAGGAAGTCTCTTCGAAGTGAGTTACCCCGATGATCCCACGTTAATCGCAGAAAGAGTGGCTCGTGATGGTTGGAAGTCAATCACAAATAATAAGTGACTTTAATATAATGATCTAAGCCAAGTGATCAGTTTCTCCTGATATGTGAGGGCATGGCTATTGACTTGCTTTTCTACTCGGAAGTCACTTGCTCTGTGATGCAACTGACCTGTTCTGTTGATTGGAAGTCACTTGCCATTCATTTGCTTCACAGCTCTCAAGAGTGACTTGATTTGATGATTTATGGTCTATCACTCTTGACTTTTGCAGCAAAGATCTGATTATGAAGATGAAACGATAGCCGGTTTACTCGCTGATAAATATAACTAGCTGATTGAAAAGCTCTGCTGTTACCGCCCCAAAGCATCAATCGACGACTCTATTGTTTGGTGAATTTTTTGGTCTGCTACGCTTTCTCGACTATTCTATTTTTCCAATAGTAGAGTTACGATGCTTTTGATAAAATATGTTGCCCTTATTTGGACCTGGCAAATTGGACTATCATGGAGCTAAAACCCATGAGTGTTCGTCTTGCTCATGATGCAAATGAAGATAACCACCACATCTTGCAAGGACGTTGATGATTTATCTGGATGAAGAATGCGATATAATTATAATTAGGAAATCAGACAGTGTTTGGGAATGCTTGGATAGAACCTGAACAACTTTTGGACCTCTGGATTTTTGGCTGCCGTAAGGCTAATTCAATTACGTATGTCGATTTTTAATTAAGTGTCCTCATTACAGTTTTGTTTGCTTTATATGAAAGGACGTATAATCCTCTCCACAAATGAAGGTGAAGTGATCTAATTCACAATCTCATGTATTGTACTTCACAAAAATTTCTCTGGTTCTATTTTTTTTTATATATATTTTTCTAAGGTTGATTCAAGTTGCGATCAAGATTATTCTCGGGCACGTTGTATCTTGAGATTAGTATTTCCCTTCAAACCGCCCGCGAATATAGAGGGGAAATTACAATCCTTAAGCTAACTTCCTTGGAGTGCCTTGCCTAATATTCCGAGCTTCGATTTTTCCCGTTTCTTGATTTTCCGGAGACTTGGATTTCTTATATTACTCATTTCGATCCATAGTATTTTTGCCAAATTTACTTTTGTGATTTTTACTGCTTTCTCCACATATTGGAATTTCTCACAACAATCCCAAGGAAACTCTCTCTAAGTGAAGTTTGTATTTTTCTTGAAATGTGGAGACCAAGTTAAGCATCGACAGTCCGAAAAATTTCTTCCTCCTAATCTCCGTTTCTTTCTATAATGCAACTCTCGGATATACTTATTGTCAAAAACTTTTTTTTTTCTCTTTTTTGATAACAGGGGATCGAGACTAATAAAGATATTAGGATTTTATCATCGAAACAACAGGTAGAATCAGCTACAAACAATGCTCGTATCGTACAGATCGGAACTTTCCATCGTCTGGCCTTTCATCATGGAACCTATGCCACAAGAGCAGTAGGATGGAAAATGATCCGTGAAAAAAAGTATCTTCATATATATTTTTTGGACATACATCGATTGATTGGACGAGTCGCTGGTCGAGAATAATTGGAAAAAATTCGAAAAAAAATATTCCGGAAGGAAACGTAGTTTCTAATATAGAACAGCTCATAATTCAACAAAACCTGAGAATCACCTCCAACTAGTTAGTTGGAATTCACTCAAATCAAGTTGCATAATTACCATCTTGGAGATATCATATGCACTTGCTTCAAGTGTCATGGTTTAATTGCATCTTGTGATGACTTTTCTTCTACGTAAACCAATAAATGAAACATTTTCCAGCCAGGACCAGGCGACATGACAAAGATACGAAGCAACAAAGCAATAATGCATGTAACTTCAGAAAACGACTACTGCAGAGAACCGAACTATATATGCCCGTTTTGACCTGATTTTAGGTCCCGACTTTCACTAATCTCACCTATCGTGTTCATTTATTTTCTATTTATCGCATGTTAAGTCTATGTCTATATTCATATCTATATTTCTATTTCCATCTCATTGATTGATTATAACCATTAGCTTAGTATTGTCATTGCGTAGTATATAATGATCCATTCATCCTACTGCACACTCTCTCCGCTTAACTTATTTTTTTTCCCTACATCTGCCCATGGACACTCCGTACCTTTTTCATCCCTGCAAATGTTATTTTTATTTTTTGAAATTTATTCGAAAAATTATATATTTTGTAATTGTTTTTCATAAAAAAGGCGACGACTTAGATCCACTTGGCATTCTTTGTTAGATTCGGGCCGTGCATTTCTCAACTTTCTTTCACCAAAAAAAAATTTGACAAGTGAAAATTCCAGCCTTATATAGATGTTAAAGTCATTTATTTTTATTTATATAGATTTATTCAATTATTAGATGAATTTTAAAATTTCATGAGCAACACAGGTCAGGGTTTACATTTAACACAATTAAAGGAGCCTCACGGATTTAATATGAATAGGAAAATAAATGGACATGAAAACTTTTACTAATAAAAATTGAAAAAAAGATTCTTATTTTCGATTTAAAAAATTATTATTTTCAAGTGAGAACATGAGACAATATATTCCACCTCTCGCCATTTAATTTAGGGCATTTTCTAACATGAATCGAGATTAGTGGGATGCCTGCATCCTGAGCGTTTGATGTGCATATCTATGAGGCCCCACACACATTCGGGTTTGACCATTAAGGAGTAAAGCTCTCACGATTAAAGATTTTTTCCATTCGCGAAACAAGAATTCAAGACCTTATTTAAGAAAAATAAACGTCGAATTGTTTAAATCAACCATTGTTTTTTTTTTACTAATCCGGGGTGTCCGTATTTCGCCGACTAATCTCCGAGGCTCCTTGAACTACCGGCGGCACACGGAACGGGTAATCACTCCTAAGACGCTCCGGTGGCTCCAAGGAGTTTTGAACCCGAAATCGAATGAATATTGGGTGTGTTTGTTTTGGGAAAAATATTCAACTTAACTTAACTCAACTCTACTTATCTTCAATTCAACATTACAATTATTACTTTTTTATTTTTAAAATTTTTTTAACCATTCAATTCAATTTTTAATATTAAATTCTCTCAACTATTCATTACTTTTTCACAATTCAACAACACAATCATTACTTAATCATTATTTTCTCTCAATTATTTATTACTTTTTCACACTTTTTCTCATAATTCAACAATACAATCATTACAAATCAATTAAAACAAAAACTCAACTCAACTCAACTCGCAATCCATACGTTAAATTTCTTCTTATCACTAAGTCAAACTCCTTGATTTAAAGTAGCAATGATTAGTTAAATCAATCCATATATATTTTTCTCTAAGCCGAAAACTTGACCCGAAATTGAAAGTGGGGCCCATATGCTTCACTGCCACGTGTCAACCACGATATCTTCACATCTTTTTTGGCTGAATGGGTAAACACTAAACGCCATGATCTCTTCACTCACGTCAACAATCTTCCTTTTTCGAGAAGCCCGGCATGGTAAATGTGTACGCCATCGTTTAATAATTAAAAAATATATAGCATTTTCATTTAATAATTAAAAAAATTATATATTTAATTTTGAATTTTCTGATACTATTCGTATTTCTTGATTAATTATTATAATTTTTATTTCATTATATATAATTTATGGACCTTCTTCTAATAGAAAAATATTTCTTCATATTACTCTCCTCACATGATCCAGGCGGCTTGCCCACTATACTCCCGGTCCTTGTACACCCAAGACGCAGGCCTCTATTAGGCATCGGTCAGCTGCTCCTACGAAATCCGTGCACCGGGTGTTTGCTCAATTGATCCCCTTACCATCCAAATTGGCTCTTTTGTTAACTGTTAATGAAGGGAAAAGGAAGAAGCACCGGATCCCAACCTCCTCCTCGTCCCTTCTTCTTCCTCCTCCGCCTCCTCCTCCCCTCTTCCCACTCTCTCTCTCTCTCTCTCTCTCTCGCTCTCTCTCTCTGAGAAGTTAGGGCAGAGAGAGGTTACGAGATCTCTGCTTGCTCTGCAACCGAGCTCCCATCCTTCCCCCATTCGCGTTTCCATTTCCTCTTCCTCGGTGATGTAAGCGGCGGGGCCGTGAGGAGGCGATCACCTGTTGATCCATCGGTAGATTGATAGATATCTCGTTGCACGTATTCGTCCCCACGGCATGGAGGAACCGTCGACCATGGGCGTAGACGCGCCCAGCGCCTGGAACTTCCTCATTGCCATCTACTTCGCCTTCAGCTTCGTCGTCGCTCGATACTTGCTGGACAGATTCGTCTTCCGCGTAAGCAACCCTCGCAGTACATCCTTATGCGCAATCTGTCATTGAGGGTTGCGAGCTTCGTCGGGCTCGGGCCTCCAGTTGCTTTTCGCATTTCGCATTGTCACTTTTTCGAATTTGACATCTAATGCGAACTAGAAGCAGTTCGGTATTGAATCGACTTTCTTGTGCCTGTTAAATGTTAATGTCAGCTCCAGTTCGTCGGTTACCTTCTCTTCTGTTATTAATTTGTATGAATTTGGACGCTAAAGCAGAGGAAATGGTATCCTTGATGAATCTAGTTTCTCATGCCTGTCTATTTTCGTTGCTCAATTAATGTATCTATTGCTTTCCTTAGAATTTCGTCGAATGGCGATTGAGCGATAGTAGTCGTTATTACATCTTTGGCTACTGGCCGTTTGTCCTTCTTTTCTTAATCTTGAGATGAAGCCTTGCATCTCCATCATTTTGGTTGCATCCTTTAGCTTGAGGAATTTCCTGTTGTTACTAGTATTTTTGAAGCGCATGCGCATCGTTCTTGCTAAGTAGCTGCAAAATCTTGATTTCAAGTTGAGGTAGGATTATTGAAAGGGAACCCGATCATATATCAGCGTAGTGTTTAACCATCGTCTCTTCGAAAACTTGCAAGCTTTTAGTGTTTCTGATGCCTTTACCATTTTGCTTCATTTGTTCTTCAGAGGCTTGCGTGCTGGTTACTCAATAATGGAGTCACTCCCCTCAAGATCAATGAGGCTATGCAGGCAAAGATTGCAAAATGCGCAGAGTCTATGTGGAAGCTGACGTACTATGGCACTGTTGAAATATGCATCCTCACTATTGGTTACAATGAACCCTGGTTCACAGATACCAAACAGTACTTTAAAGGATGGCCCAATCAAGAGCTGAAGTAAGCAATTTATTTGCCGGTTTTTTAAAGTTATCTGGTGATGTTTCTTATTTTTGACATAAGAAAGCTCCCAATTAATAATAAATTGTGCAAGATACTGTTAACACGTCGTTCAGACAGCCCTAAACATTTTACAGCTGCAAGTTACTATCAATCAAATAGCTACAGATTCTTTTTTATAATGGAATAAGTGGTGTATCATCAATGATCGGGTTAAAACTCCCTGCAAAAGTATGTGTTGCTGGAAAGTATTTAATCCTGTTGTGGGCAGCAATGGTTATGAAGAGTTTGCTTATAAGACTGGCTGTTGTGCAGTAAACTCTTTTAGCCTCAGAGTGAAATTGGACTGTCTTGGCCAATTTAACCTTTAATCTGAGGAATTGCCAGAATGAAAGGAGGGATTCATTTCCATCTTAAATTAGTTATAATCTTTCTGATGGAAGCTTTCGAATATTTTTCTTGATATAAGATTTTCCTGGAAAAGGAAGAGATCGTCTTGACAGTTCGTAGTTAGCTTAATAATTCTAGGATACTTCATTCTTGAACCTCAATTTCAATTTCTGATTTAAGAAGTGAAGTACTTTTGACTGAACATCACATTTTCTCATTTCAGGCTTCCTCTAAAGCTTTTCTACATGTGCCAATGCGGGTTCTACGTCTACAGTATTGCTGCCCTGCTTCTATGGGAAACCCGACGTAAGGATCATGCTGTAATGATGTCGCATCATGTAGTCACTGTAATCCTGATAGGTTACTCCTACCTGACAAGGTATTAGATCAATTTTTTCCCCCTTTATTCTCTGCTTACATTGCTTTGCTAGGCTGATTTTCTGTATTCTTTATTCAGCTCCACATGCAATATTTTCTTTTTCTCCATCTACTTTGATGGCTGATGGGGAAGTACTGGCTTTGCCATTTTGTTTAGAATATAAAATTCACATGGCTGCAATGATGGAGTGATGTGTTTCCTGTTCTGTCATGTCTGCTGACTTTCCTGTTCTGAGCTGACTTCAATCAGCCATAAGTGCAAGCTTTTTTCTTTCCATCTAATTTGATGATCTTGGAGGCAGCGGACCCATTTATTTAAAAGAAGTACACAATGGCTGCAACAATGGAGTGATTTTTGGGTGTTATCTTATGTGTTTCCTGCTTTTCATTCTTTCATCCTGCCTTTTAACTTTCGCATTTAATGTTCACTGTGCTATTCTTGAGCTATAGCTTTTATAAAGACTACAATTCTACCTCAGTTTCCCCAAATGAGCCGTTTGTGCTTTATGTTTTGGGTTATGTAGCAATAAAACATTCTAACTACCATCTATTGTCTGTTGTGAGTTGTCTTATATCATGTGATTTAAAGTACACCTCTGTAGAGGGCATAGTGGTGGACGCTCAATTGACTATGCTGGAACCTTAAGTTAATGATTGTTCGATATTTCTTCACAATGCCTAGATGGCTGTAGTTTCTGGTAGTTCTTCTTAGGTGAACTTTAATGGGATTGCATCATGTGTGTTATAGGTTCTTCCGCATTGGCTCTGTTATCCTTGCCCTCCATGATGCAAGTGATGTATTTCTAGAAGCAGCCAAGGTTTTCAAGTATTCTGAGAAAGAGCTTGGAGCGAGTGTCTGCTTTGGGTTTTTTGCCGTTTCGTGGCTCATTCTACGGCTCATATTCTTTCCCTTTTGGGTTATCAGAGCATCAAGGTTTGCTTCCATCGAAACAGCTTTATGTTTCATGCCTCTTGCTCAGCACGGCGAGAACTCATGATTTTAATTTCTTGTTTCTGATGTGCAGCAATGACCTTCAGAAGGTATTGCCAATGCACAAAGCTATTGGCAATTTAATGTACTATATTTTCAACACGATGTTATTGACGCTCCTTGTGTTCCACATCTACTGGTGGTTTCTCATCTGCTCAATGATCAGCAGGCAGCTTAAAAATCAGGGCAAAGTGGGAGAAGATATAAGATCTGGTAAGCCATTTCACTGTCGGAATTCAATGAACCTGCACTACCGGTGTATCCAAACAGTGCGATCAGTTTGCCTGGAGAGTACTAGCTACTCCATTTTAGTGTACCAGAATATTCATGAACTTAACTGGCGCTGCTTTTGTGATAAATTTAAAATTCTTGCCTGAAAAACATTAAGGAAACTCCTCTATGCTCTATTATTGTAAATTGATATGTCAGTGCTTAGTAGGGATGCATAAGGTTAGAATTGGATGATGCAGCTCACTTTGTTAGTTGGTTTGAGAGGTAAATGCAAACTTATAAAGAAATGAGATGTCAAACCGGATCGGCTTTCACTTTCATGTACTTGACTTTGTTGCAACTATGCCATCTCTACATCTCATCATTTTGTTCCTTTTCAAGATCTGAGTTACTAATGTCCTGTCTAATTTGATGTAGACTCCGAGGATGATGACTAGATGGAAGATTTTTCTTCTTTTTTTTTTCTGGCCAAATTCTTTGTGGCTCGGGATGGTAGCCATGGGAATATGGACATCTCTGTGAGGATCATCTCTACTACTTGATTGGCTATCCCCTGTGGTGGAAGAGTTGAGAAGTTCCGTCTCATCTCTGTTTTTGGTATTCGGTGCATCTAAGGCAGATTTGCAGAGAGGTAGGTGGATGAAAATGGATTTTTGTCGATTATTTCTCTTCTACATTTTCATGGTACATATGGAGGATGTTAGGTCAAATTCCTGTATAATATTCTTTTCCTCTGATATAGATTCTCTACGGGTGTTGTCCTTTCATGGATAAAGAGAAACTGGGTAAAGAAAAACAGAAACAACATTGCCCCGCTTTTTCTTTTCTCGAGAAATTCTATCATTCTTTTTGTTCAGCCTCTGCCGTCCCGTTCTCTCTCGCGAAGTGTTTTTAACATTCTTTTTTAAGTGCTGCGACATCAGTTGAGGAGCGGATTGGATGACACCCAAAACAGATGTGAATGTTAGTCCTCTTAACTTGATGCTCTGCCTTTTGAACTGAGTTAGAGGTGGTTGGGTCGGAGCTCAGGTGAGGCCCTGAGTCGCGCCGGGGCTCTGGATCTTGCTGTCCGTTTGGGCTGCTGATACGTATCCTCAGTTACCCAGTTGCATTGCGTGGAATGTCTTAGCACAACATTCGTATATCCTGTGAAAGTAAATAAACAGGAGAATTTTGTTGTCTATTCAGAAAATAAATAATTACATAAATAAACCACAGAATTATTTTTTTCATAGAAGTCTGCAACCGACCTACATATTGAGGTCAGGGTCCAAAACCGTCAAACTTGGCCCGCCCGCGTTATCGAACTCATTTTACTTGTTCTCTCGGCCCACGTTACATGTGGTATTTGTCCATGGTCAAATAGTAGACAAATCCGAGTCAATTGTTATATAAAATTTGGGCTTTGGCTGCTTCTTCTAAA
Source organism: Punica granatum (assembly GCF_007655135.1). Classification (NCBI taxonomy): domain Eukaryota; kingdom Viridiplantae; phylum Streptophyta; class Magnoliopsida; order Myrtales; family Lythraceae; genus Punica; species Punica granatum. The sequence continues at coordinate 37,820,311 of NC_045128.1, read as the reverse complement.
AAATAAATATATACCGACGGTCCAATTAAAACAACTGGGGGACATGCGATAATTTTTTTTTTTATATAAAACATGAATACAGCCTTTCGCGAGAAAAAAGAATATAATACCATGAGATGTTCCCTCATTTGAAGCCGAAGGACTTTCAGTTAGACTATTTTAATGAGATTTTGTGTATTCATATATTTCATTTCTCTAATCCTTTCATTAGGTCCATTGACTTTTCGATAGCTGAAAAATAATGTGATGCAGTTTTATTAAAATTTTTGAAAAAAAAAATTTGCCTAGCTAATAGACGGTAGAGTGTCCTCTAATATATGAGATGAAACTAACGAAAAGTTACGTGTCGATGCATCTTAATAATCAACTTACAGTTTTTCAAAAATCCTACTCATAATAGTATGACTGTTACTTTACACGATGATAATAAAAAGATCACTGACATATATATAAGTATTATTAGAATTATTAGATGCTTTCTCAAAGGATAATTTAATATTAGTATTTTGAAAAAGTTATTAGAAGAAAGATATTAATCTTTCTCGTACCTAAAATAGGCTCCGGAGCATGTGCAATAGACTTTCGGCAATAAAAGGGTGTAGCACAGTGACGCACATCCTCACCTATTAATTAAGAGATTATAGATTCGATAGTTAGTGAAACCACTCGTATCGCTTTTATAGTTATTTAGTATTTATCTTTTATTATATTGTGTCAGGTGTGTTTTTGTAACTGGAAAAAAAAAAATCGGGATTAAGAGAACTTTTCGCTGACGTTTCAGACAGGTGGCGCCCCGGTAGACCCGGCCTGTTTCCTTCCCTCGATCCATCGACAGGGTCAGCGTGCAGACGTGTCCTCGAAATTGCCAACCAACCGCCACCCACAGTCACCTCAGCAGCTGACTGCCTAGCTTACGTCATCTCTATCACTTTCCGCTTTGACCCCACCCCCTGAACTGAACTGAGCAATTACTCTCACGTGCTGACAAAAAAAAATAAAATAAACCCATTCAAACTCCGTGTGAGAACGGTGTTTGCTGAGCTGGCGACTGCCACGCGCGCACCCACCGAAGCGTATATAAACCCGTTGACTCTCACTCCCATTTTCCTTCAACTCAAAGCTCAGCAGAGTAATAAGGAACAAAACAGAGAGAAGGGAACATCACCGCACCGCACCGACTCGCCTCATCACCACTCCAGCCGCCAAATGCAACAGCCCCCCACCGCCGCCAACCCTCAGGCGAGCTATCCCCGACGACGCGATCCCCTGCCACCGAGTGGAATCACTCGCGAGCAGGAGCTCTCGGTCATCGTCTCTGCACTCACCCGAGTCGTCTGCGGAACCAGCACCAGTACTAATACCACCGCCATGCAAGAATACAGCAGTTTCCACCCGAATGGTAATGTTCTCGCAGTCACGGTCCCGTGGGGTCCTGCCACGTGCCGGACGTGCAACATCGAGGGCTGCCTCGGGTGCGAGTTCTTCCCCCAGCCTTCGCCAGCTCGGGAGGGGCAGGCTCCCCAGGACAACAAGGGAGGAGATTGCTCCAATAAGAGGAAGAGGGCGAAGAAGAAGTACCGAGGCGTGAGGCAGCGTCCTTGGGGGAAGTGGGCTGCCGAGATAAGGGACCCGAGGCGGGCAACCCGGGTCTGGCTCGGCACCTTCAGCACAGCCGAGGACGCGGCACGCGCGTACGACAGGGCAGCAGTCGAGTTCCGTGGACCGCGTGCGAAGCTCAACTTCCCAGAGGCAGACTACTCGTCTGTGGACCGCCAAGAACGTCCGGCGGAAGGATCAACAGGAACAGGGGCGTCATCTGCAGAACCACCAGTGAAAGGATCGGCATCGTCGGAGCAGGGGAGTCATGATGATTTGTTGGATATTTTCGGGGATGACGAAGAAATGAAGCAGTTGCTGCAGCTGATGGATTTCGGAGCCAATTGAAATGAATTCGTTGTGTGAATAAAATTATTTGTTTCATTCTTTTATTATTAGAGAAAGGATGTTTTAGCGAGGTTCAGACATAGGTAGGTAAGGTGGCCATAGGAAAAGCAAATCAGTCAGTTGCTGTATGCATTTTCGTCGTGATATCTCGTTAGGATTGGGTACTAGTTTTTTCAGTGCACCCAGCTATAGTGATGTACAAACACTTGTTCAATCTTCGACATCAATGATGAAGATCTGCATCAAGTATTTCCATTTTTTTGCAATATATATAATTATATGAATTTTGTGGGTAACTTATAATTATTTGAATTTGATTGTGTTTATAATTATTTAAATTTGAATCCTTACGACTTCGTTACCCTCTTGGATCTCTCTTTTTTTTTTTTTCCTGTGGATCACTTGAATAAATGCAGTAATTCGCGAGAATGGGGTATCCAATAGTTATAGTAGATTGACACATAATATGTACGAGAGACAGTTGCTTCAGAATCGTACAATGCTTGCACAAATAGCTATATTAAGTAGGAAATGTCTTTATATGATTTCTGATAAAATCATGAAAATCCTAAACGTAAAGAGCTAGAAAGTTCTTTTTATGATAAAATTTTATTGAAAATGTGAGAAAATATCGGGAAAACAATACATATTTTTTGGTTTTAACCCTACGACACTGAAGGAATAGGAAATGACCGTCTAGAACTATTTTAAATTTAAAACGGGTTAGTGGACGTGGTCTACAAATCTATTCTAACTTTAGATGCAGAAAAAGATATAATTTGGACCTCAGCGGGGAAGCTTCTCACTTGGCGGTGTGTAGGCCGAAGACTTCGTCAGTAAGCATAAAGAACACTGCAAAGATATTATTTATTATTATCCAATAATAATATACAAACACAAAACGACAAAGATACGCACGGCGCGTTCACACGTCATCAAGGATGTCAGCGGAGGGGCAGGCCATGTCCAGCTGCTTTTTGTCCCGGCAGCCGAACCCAATGTAGGAAGGTTCACCGCCTGCCAACAAGGCCGTGTCGGCGGGCCACCGAGATCAGCATGGGCCCACTAGCTCCGTCAAATTCCCGACAACCCCTCTAAGAATACTAATTCGCACCGTCATCCTCACGTTAAGCGGTCCCCACCTACAAAATTTTAGCAACTGCCCAGGGCAATCCCAATTCCCCTATAGAGTATGTCCCTTTCGACGGTCAGATCAGTACTAAAGAATTGATATTTATTTACGGCTTAGATAATGTTTGATTTGCTGAAATAAAATTAATTCAGAATAAAATAAATATGAATTAAAATAAATAGAGAATATAATATAAATTTTGATAAAATTTTATTTTATTTGATTAGACGGAGTACAAAATTTTCAAAAACCGTGAATACATTGTAAATAAGATTAAAAAAAACATAAATACTCTTCTTAATATATTAAATTATTATATTAAACTTTTTTACAAAAAATCTGTATTGTTTATCTTCTTCAAAAGGATGAATAGTACAGACCGCCCCACCCTTGACCCCGTGATCCCATGGCTAGGTTCGCGTACCCAGTTCGACGGTCGCGAGCCCAGGTCTTGACGATCCTAGGCTCGAGAAGCGTGGGGTCAAGGTTGACCTCTTTGCGTGGCTCATGAGCTCGAATCCGACCTCTTGCCCCACTATAGATCCAACTTTCTTGGTTGATTCGACTGGAGGAGCTCACGGCGTCGTTGCCCCTCGATGAGCCTCGTCGTGGGGTCAGCAATCTCGCCTCAGGGTCAGCGATCTCACCTCATGTCTCCTCGTGCTCTCAAGCCCAGGGTTCGTGGCTGAACCATCCCACCTCGATCTCGCTTCTTTGAGGTCGAGCCAGCTGGGAATGATGGAAGCCACAGTCGGACTAGGGAGGTAGCAGAGATGGTGGCGATGGAGGACCGAAGGGCTTGGAGCGACGGTGGCAGTGGCAAACGAGGGAGAAAATGGTGATTTCCGGATTGGAATTGCCATGGAGGAGGGGGAGTAGGGAATGAGTATTCCCCCTCTATGGAGCATGAGAAGCCCCACCCGCAACCGTTATTCCTATTCTGGATGCAAACAAATGCGGAAAATGTTATTCCTCGCGAAATAGATGCAGAAAGGAATGTCATTTCCACCCAACCAAACATAACCTTAGTGAAATCAAGGGACCGTCTAGCATTAGAAAAGTTCTCCTGCTTCCTTATATTCATATTCCCAAATAAAGGTTTTCATCAAGTAGTATAGACGGTGATTATCGATTAGTTTATGTGCGATCCTCTTCTATGATCACTAAATCGAATGATACTGTAAAATTATTGAGTGGGATAATTCTGTTTTCAAATGGTTTCACATGTATTCTGTTAAGTTGCTAAAATATTTGGGTGAATGATAGTTGCTAAAATATTACTGGCCAATAAACAGACTGCTCAATATACATACGCACTTTTACGGTTGGATCACGACTGAATTTCCGACTTCTTTTGCTAGGACACAGAGCCATATTCTTTTGCTTTTTGATGATATATATAAAGGGCAGGAATTATAACATATTACTTTCCTTAGTCAGGTCAACTATCGCTTTCAGCGGAAGAAAGAAAACAATAAAGGAAAGTATCAGCCAAAAATGGAAAGTGCAGAGAACCTCAACTGACTTAAAATTATGAGCAATACACATGAATTGATTAATCAATCGATAGTTCTGACCACAAAAACCTGACCAGAACTACTCACACACCTTGACTACAATAACTCCTAGTTTTCTTCTAAATGTATAGAAAATTACAATTAACGACGACAAAATGATGGATTAATGAATTAAATTAAGTAATCAATCACTCCAAAGTAACATCATTAACTGCTTCAGTTCCTGATCACCATCGTCATCGCCACCACCACCAAATATCCCCCAGAAGTCCCCCACGCCCTGCTCACCCAATCCTGCTCCTGATTTCTCCATCATATTCGTGGGTTTCAACACTTCCACCCCGTTATCTTCTCCGGAGCTCACGGGTTTCGATACTTCCACCCCGTTATCTTCTCCAGCAGACGAGCTCCTCGTCTCGTCGACGTCCGACCTCGGCTTGAGCGAGTAGTACTCTGTGTTGGGGAAGTTGAGCTTCGCGCGTGCCCCGCGGAACTCAATGGCTGCCTTGTCGTACGCACGGGCCGCCTCCTCGGCAGTGACGAAAGTCCCAAGCCAGACCCTGACGGCCCTCCTGGGGTCGCGTATCTCGGCTGCCCACTTCCCCCAGGGCCTCTGCCTCACTCCCCTGTACTGGTTCTTCCTCTGTCTCCTCTTCCTCTTCTTCGACCCCGTCCCCTCCTCCTCCGCCTCTGCAGCCGGAATATGCTGGGGGAAGAACTCGCACCCGAGGCAGCCCTCGATCCTGCACGACTCACATATCAAGGATGGCACCGTCACTGCCGCCGGGACACTCTGGAGCGGGGGGAAGTAGTATTCTTGCAGCCGAGCAGTGTCCGTGCAAGCGGAGAAGATGACTGAGAGCTCATCGTACTGGTCCTGGGCAAGTCGAGCCGGCAGCGGTTGGCCGGAGAACATCGGGATGGTCGACTGTTGCATTGCGGCGGTTATGTTGTGATGAAGCGAATCGGGTTGGGAGCTTCTGACTTTATTAATCTTTCAGTTTGAGCTTGAGTTTCGAATGAGAGTGTGAGAGAGTCAAACTGGTCATATATATGGGGAGGGTATGTGCAGACGTGGCATATGTCCCAGCAGAGCAAACACCGGTCACACACGGGGTTTGAATGAAACGGGTCTCCTCTTTAATGTGGTGCTTTTCTTTGGCAGCACGTGCTGAATTTCAGCTTCTGAAGCTTTGCGGCGGCCTTATCCATTTTTCAGGGGGTGGTGATGACGCCATCTGGGGAGTCAGCGTACTGACATGGCAGCCCCTACTTGCCACTGTCGATGTCGCGGGACCCACCGTGTGCGCAGTGGGCACGCGGTTCCCTTTGACGCTTCCTGGATGCGGAGGGAGACGTTCGTCGTGCTGGTGCCACCTGTCACGTCACATCAGGAAATAGTAGTCCATCTGAGATTGACACAACAGCAACATCTTCATAAAAAAAAAAAATTTGCTTTTACGCAGATAAACGTGGCATCCGCAGTTGGCACCTCTTTTTTTTTTTTTTGACGGGAACTTTATGCTCTGTTGTCACATCACAATGAAATATAAAAACCCCGTTGTAATTTATCCCATTGTGTAATTATTCGGGCATAGGAATCCTCATGTTTTAAATGTAATATGTGAGTTTTCTTTTCACCGTGTTGTACATACTAGCTGCAGTTCCAGTGACGTGTGCACTGATGTATCACGGGTAGGGTAACCTTTGTGATCAATCAACATGACATATGCCTCTTCGTATCAAGTTCAAGTCATTTGACATTTCAAGTAACGTAATAAGTAAGATTTTTGTGAGGTAAAGTTATTTTTTATGTTCCGTGAGCTATGGCCATCAAGACACACCATGTGACAATCATTATTAGAACAGTGGACCTGGTCCAAATCTAACTGTTCCATCAGTTGCTTCAATTCACACATACATACATACATATATGTAGACCACACATAAGGAAACGAAAATTCTCAGGTAAAGTCGCGAAAATTTCAATCATTTTTGTCCCTTTCTGCACTATAAAATTAGTGAACTAAAGTGTGAAAATTTTAGCACAATGACTCTTACCTTTCGGACAGAAAGAAGATGTTTCATACTAAAGGAATTTCTATTGTACATAATTGTTAAATAAAATACAAAAACTTTTCGCGCGCTTGTTCAATTGTTCTAAACAACATGAGAGGATAAAAAATAGTAGAAAATTCCATGACTTGACCATAAAATTTCCACATAAGGAAAATATCCACACATCTTTTTTTTTTTTTTTTTTGGGCTGGGTAAATAATATCACACATCTTTGATCGAGTGACGTAAATTTCCATTGCAAATGTCAGGAAAAGTACAATTTCTTTTCAGATGACTTCTGGGTCTCAGATGGCAAACTCACACTTCTAACTATTTGCTCAAATGGTTATCTTCTCAAACCACAAACATTGGAATTCAACCCTATGACAATTGTAACAAAGAACTAGCAAGTCCTATCTAATTACAAGCCACGAAGACAAGCCAGAAAGATCCTAACAGGCATCGATCGCCGTGCACTCCGAGGAGCCGATGCGAGTTGCGGAAGAAAACCGAGAGGTCACTGCTTTCCCGATAGACTGATAGAGCTGACTTTCATGGGTGTCGCCACGACGAGAGGGGCTTCTGGAGAGTTGGTGACGGCAAATTTGTCATGCATGAAGCGGCTCTCGATGATGGACTCGTCCTTCAACACAATCTTGTAGCAGTAACAGCTCTTGAGACCTTGCTGGTTCTGGTAGCACCCATGGGCCGAGTTCTTGACCTGCTGGAAGTCCCATATCACGCTGAATTTTCCCACTGTCGCCACGAGGTGGCGTTCCTGTTTACCATTCTCAGTAACCTGAGAGATCGAAGACAAATCATTGGGTCAGTGACGAAACCTTCACATAAAGGAAGCAGAGCTCAAGATATCTAACACAAAGATAACTAAAGACCTTCCTTGTTTATTCAAATAATGCAACACAAAAATGCCTTGTCTGAATTTCTTTAGAGCAATTTCTGCATCAAGATTAGCGATAGGATCAGCTAAGAACGGTCATTGCCCAATTCAAGATTGTCATTAATTGCAGTAAAATGATCCACCGAAAAAGCCAGAGCACACCAACAAAACGCATCACAACTAAAACAGAGTCAAATTCACAAACAATTTAGTAAAACTTCTCCTATGGCAATATCTTTGGACACTCAAGATGACACACTAAATTTTCTGTCTAGATCTAGCTGCTAACAACGTGCTTCTCGTGCAACTGATTGATGCTATCAAAAACTATGTGCCATTTGATCATGTCAGGCAGGTCAATGATGTATGCTAGCTAATTTAGCGTTCAGAATAATTTAAGTGAGTATCACAGGTAATATGTGAAACACAGCCAGTAAAGTATAGGAAGAATCCATGCTTACCCATGAGAAATGGCCACCGTGGAACTTGTTGTTTTCCCCTGCTAGGTGAGAATCCAAAGGAGTCAGCTTCAGCAACCGTGGAGCTGGGATCTTGTTCCCCATTCGGCCACCAAATCCAGTCTTTGTCCTTCCATCCTTGTCAGTGAATAGAGTGCATATAAGGATCAAATAGGTGTCCGTAGTACCCAACACCCATTTGCCATCGTAAGTCACATCTACGTGCGTTATCGGAGAGCCAAGACCAGGAAATGCAGTTTTTGCCTGCCTCATCGATGTCTTGGAGTACAATCTTACCTTCCCGTCGATTGACCCCACAACTATTGACCCATCCCCAGTCGTTGCAAAGCACTGGAAGTTTGTCCCCCTTGAAAACTGATGCCCCTGCGTCCAGTGCAGAACAGGAGAATTCGAATTCGCAATGTTCTGGACAATCCCTCTCCTATCCCTCATATCCCACTGGCATAGCCTATTATCATCCAATCCCAAGAAAGTTGACTCCGACGGATCCAACTGCGATCCTTTTGTATCATTCGTTATATCCCTCATCGTGATATCTGCCCCGTCCTTCTCAAACTTCCACTCTGTCACTATCTTCCCTGTTTCAATATCCAACTGCTGGAGCCCGGTTGAGTGGGGCTTCCCTTCCTTGAGGGGACTCATCAGCATCATATTAGTCTCACCCCTCATTAGCATAGCCTTCTCGGGGGTCATATTGGGCGAGCTCGAGCTGTCCTTCGAAGTCCCCCTGTGGAATTTCACATAGACACCCTTCCCTCGAATCCCCTTTGCATAATTCCGGTAAACCTGAACTCCCAAATCATTCACCAGGAAGCTATTATCCAGCGCACCCAGAGTAAGGCTCTGGACTCCTCCATTTGCAGCCTCTTCGAACTCCTCCATCAAGTCCGAGTTCGCCCGGGAAGGTGTCGACTTCGAATCCTCAGGGGTCTTCCCGAAATCATTCTCTGCATCCTCCCAGACCGAATCATCGGCCGCCTCGGGGTTAACCCACCCAATAAACTCCTTCCCGTAAACCTTCAATTTATTATCATCGGTAGCCTCGAGCCCGTACACATTCTCGAACAAACAGTTCTGGAATTGCGTCACAAACATCCGGTAATCCGCGTCAGTGAAGAATTTCATAGCCCAAACACCATTGTTCACAAAATCAACCCGCCTCTGGCCACCAAACATCTTTAGCTGCATGTCCGTCGAAACCCTAGCTCGCACCTTCTCGCCGACCTTCAACACCCACTCCCCGCCCTCCGATTCTTCATCGTCGGAGCCATCGCCCCCTTCAGCCCCCGAACTCCTCACGAAATTGTAGCTCGTGAGTTTGTCCGAGATCAACCATTTCGCCTTGGGGGTGTTGCCCCCGATATGGAGGTAAAGCTTCACGGCGTTCTTCAAGTTGGGCCTTTCAGAGGAGTACTTGACCTTGAGCTCCTTCAGCTTGGCATCGATCTCGTCAACATCGCTTTGGGACCTGCCAGCGGAGGAAGTAGAGGGCTGTGGCCTCTGCTGGCGATCGACGTCGGCATCGCCATACTGCTCGCGATCAGACCCTTCGTCTTCGTATTCCTCTTCCGAGGAATCGATATCGAGATCCTCGCGGCTGTGAGCGCCTCCCATGGCCCGAATCCTTCTGGTCGCTCCTCGGGAATCGAAGCTGATGATCCCTAAGATGTAGAAATGATGATTTGCTCAGAGAGAGAGAGAGAGAGAGAGAGAGAGACTCAGATTTTGATTCGACTGATCGACAGGATTAAGGCTATGAGTTCGTTATATTTGGAAGTTCCATGTGTATATATATATATATATATATAGGACGCGCAGCAGCCCGGCGCGTGCACTGCGTAGCGTTCATTAGACGCTGCCGTTTGCTTCGATGCTAAGGCAGGGATCATGTGCATAACCTTTTCTTCTTCTCTCAAATCAATTGGCCTGTCAGACATCAATCGGGACATTTCCGACGATCCGTAACGATGCAAAGAATTTGCATTTTAATCGAGACGTATATATAGATCCTGAACACGAACATATAAGCTCAAATTAATATAGCGGTTGGACATGCAAGTTCACTTGGAAAATTGTCCAAGACCATGAACATATACATTTCTGCTACATTCACTTTAGCTTACGGGATAAAATTGTTACACGACAATAGTAAATCGAATGTGGAGGGCACGAAGGTCTTCCATGGCATCCGAAGGTTGTCTTCGGCAATTGAGTCGACAGAAAAATGACGCGTTCCAACAATGTGTCGTCCTCGCTACTAATACACTTCCTCGCTTGGTCTTTAATGCAAGGGTACTGACCTGTGAGTTAAAGACAGTCCAATTCCCGGCCTGTGAGTCTCGATACAGAGAGGGTATGGGTGCAGAAAGTGAAACATACAAGAATTATTATGTTAGAAGAGATACTGAACCTTGTCACAGGGCATCCCTAGCTGCAATTCGGCAGGTGATTGCATCTGCAAGGGAAGATATTCCTAGTTCCAAGCCCGATACCTTATAATGCTGGAGCATATCATAATATTGATGAAAGCATATTAGTCGATTACAATGAAATCTTTCCCTTTCTATTCTGAGTTCCATGATGATACGATCATTGGAGGCTAATTTCCAGGTCACAGACAAATTGTCAAATAGGACAGAACTCAAACTTGGAAACTTCAAATTTTATATCTATGCAGCACTCGCCAATGAATCACGGTACAGACACGAGCCTTGGTTATAGAACAAAATCCCCTTCCCAACTTTCTTCTGGGATTTCGAAGTCTCCATCTAAATTCACCACGAAAAAAGGGACATGTTTATCCACATTTTCACTGATTGTTCGGTATCCCCCGCCTCTATCTCTCTCTCATCTTTCTCTTCTATATCCATCCCATCTTTTCTTGTGATCAATGTTTTCTACATTCCAAACTTACCTAACTTTGAAACTTTGGATCGCTGAACCCAAATCTCAACCGAAAGTTAAAACTAAGTGAAGTCGCATACCTTCTGAATCTGTGCTTTGTCTGCTTTTGCTTCCAATTCGTCCAATTGAATTTCGGTTCCATTTATCATCTTCCCGATTGCTTCCATCTAACAGCACAATCATGATAAAAATTTATGAACTTTGATTTTCTCATAATGTCAGATAGCAGATCAGTATTCAGTTTCTTCTGGCATAAAAAGAGATATTATTGATAGTACATAGGAGAATCATGTAAAATTGAAAACAGAGTACCTCCTCTGGTGAAGCATTAAAACGGGCAGCAAGTACATAAGTTGAGCTGTCTGAGATGCCACATCTCTTCAGGGATTCTGTGATCTAAAGACATTGAATGACTAGGTTTAAAAACATACACAAGTAATTGAGAACTCTAACAAGAATGAGTAACAGTAAGTCAGATCCTTACATGCTTGGATCCTGAGTAATTGTAAACAAGCTCAGAGTGGAGGGTACGGGTCGTGAGTGAACCCCGTGACTTTGACAAGAGGGTCTTATGTGCAGCAGCTAGAACAGGGAAAACATCTGAGATCTGTGACCAATAGGCGGGAACAAAAAATCTCTCAATAATGGCTCATTGGAAGATTTAAGTAATTAGTCGTGTTTATGAGGATTCATACAAGTGAGGCATTAAGAAGAGCGACTTCTGGTTCTAATGTACCAGCTTGCATAGAAGCTAAAAGTTCCCTGCAAAGAAAATTCTGTATTAATGTCTCGAATCTATCTAGAAGATCACAGCAAAGCAAACTTTGATAAAGGGAAGATAGACAAACATGGTAAAGATATATTTCCTAATCACGTCATGTTAACTCAGCACATAGAGGACACTTCAGTATAATAGTTGATGAGAGCATCTAGTGCCACATAGTTTAAGCTTGAATAATACAGTTTACGATGAGCTTAATATGAATGCATGATAAGTTAAAACTACAATGCACGTCATCAACATGGGCCACTTGACTACTCGGGTTTAAGGCACAAATCTTTGCGAAATAAAGTTAAGGGCCACTTGGCAACAAAAGAAGGAAAAAGGAACAAGTGACCGAAAGAGTTGGTATTTACTGAAGAAACGCAGCCAATTCATCTTGCAAAAACAAAGTTGACAAGCAAACTTCATATTTGACATTATATTAGAGCATGGTTCCAAGAGTACAGTGCCATTCATAAACTTGCGACGCAGGATCCTATTCACTGTTTCAGTCCATACATCAGGAGACGATAAATAACAGAAATAACTTCGTCTTCATCCTGCATTTAAACCTTAAATTTTTCACTCCGCTGCATTCTCAAAGTGCAATAACACAAACACAAAACCATGATTTTCCCGACAACTCTTTAAGTTCCATCTTCCAACCAACCATCCTCAGCAGCAGGCTGTCCATAATTCTTCGTTCAGAGAGCAGAGTGTAGATAATCCGTAAGAGCAAAAGAAGAAAAGCTTGGACTTTAGCTAAAGACCAACTAAACTGACAAATTCAATAGCATTTGGCGACATTCCAGACTGAGAAAAACCCATTTTTGCACTGAGTTCGTACATGAGAGAGTGACGCTCAGTATCAAAATTGCTCAAATTTCCCTAAAATATTCAGTATAGCAACTTTTCCCGGGAAAATTAGACAAGAAACCAAACAGAGGTAGCGAGAGGAAGAAAGAGGGATACTTGGAATTGGTGACGTCGGTGAAGAGGGCAAAGGACAGAGTGTTCCCGCTGGAGATTTCGAAAACCTTCATGGCTGTTCCCCTTGTTGCTGCTGCTGTCTCCACGATACTTGGACGATAATCAAAATCCCAAGTAAAATCTGCCGTCGCTTTGCTAGGGTTTATCTTTGTAAGTTAATTCCACTTTGCCCCTCAATGTTTTCTTTTTTCCTCAATTTTCTCACTATAGTTTTATTCATTACTATTTGACTCCCTCGAGTTTGGAATTACTTCTCAATTTGACCCAAATTATTAGCCCGCCAACATCATATTGTAAGATCTCCTACGAACAATTTTTCCTAAGTCCCTTATCACGTTTTGCTCAATCTACAAACTTTTCGGGTCATCCATCCATCATGTTTTCTGGGTCATGCCGTGTTCAACCCGAGTTTAAGAGGTGAGCCTCCGTCTAGTATTATAAGGGTATTTTCAGTTTATCGAGCGCGTGTCCTGAAGTTATGCCTTGCTAAATAGAGAATAAATAGATCATCTAGGAAACTACTGAAGCCTGTCTATCGTCTTGTCCATCTGTTATCCCAAAAATCAGAATCAGAATTTCACTTACTATCTTTAAGCACAGCCATTGACGTGTCCCGCCAACCTTTGAGACAACAGAAACCATGCACTTGCATGGCCATCCATCATCTTCCCCTCAATCCATCCTTCTCTCTCTTCTTTTCTCAAAAGCAAAAACTTCCCCCGAAGTTCAATTTTTTTTCCTCTTTTCTGGGCAAAACAAATCCTGTCCCAGGAACAGAGAAGATGTCTCTGCCCATCTTCCTCCTATGGCTATTCAGCATCCCTCTCCCCTTTGCCCAGTCCCTACCTGCCCCAAGAGGTAATTAAACCATAATTGTCATTCACTTTTGTTCGCATTTATCTGTTTGTTCCAGGCAAGACATTCTGCGGATCCATTCATAACGCATTCACAGTCTGCAATGTGCACGGAGAATGCAGACTTTCTGATGTTTATTCGGCCATAGCAGGCCGTGGAGCGCAGTCAGCTTGCCTAACCAACTTTAGATTTTGTTTTTCAATGAGATCTCGAGGTCATAGTCCAGCCAGTGATTGTGTGAATGTCGACATCTGAATCTTGCAGGGTTCCTGATAAACTGTGGGGCATCTAACACGACAACCTCGGGGAACCTGACGTACGTACCGGATGATGGGTTCACGGCAGCCGGGAACAAGACCACCATAAAGAACCCGGACGTCATGCCCATCCTCAGAGACCTCAGATTCTTCCCAGACAATTCCGCCAGGAAGTACTGTTACATGATCCCCGTGAGCAAGGGCGGGAAGTACCTCATTAGGACTTCCTACTTCTATGGTGGGTTTGATGGCGGGACAGTCCCTCCGGTGTTTGATCAGATTGTCGATGGCACCAAGTGGAGCACCGTTGACACCAGGGAGGATTACGCCAAGGGGCTGACAAGCTATTACGAGCTTGTTGTTGCTGCCATGGGGAAGATCCTAAGTGTCTGCCTTGCACGGACCCCGCAGACTGTCTCGGACCCATTCATCTCGGTCCTGGAGGTAGAGTACCTCGACGATTCAGCGTACAACTCAACAGATTTCAAGAAATACGCTCTTGGAACGGTGGCTAGGACCACATTTGGGAACAACGAGGATGACATGATTGGGTAAGAAAGTCTCCATTGCCATCTTTCATTGGTTACGGTTCGGTTTTCATTACTTGATCTGTGTATTACTTAGCAATGAGACAGCTCTGTATTAGAATCCTAGGCGAGAATTCTGGGCTTCTGTGGCATGTTCCCTGATCATCATTAGCTGCAAGTCTGCCGTAATAGATGTTCTGTCACCAATTTCCCTAAAGTAGCCACATGGTCTCTGCATCTAGAATTGCATTTTGAGCTTAATTTCAGAAAGCAAGATCAGAATATGTGATAGAATAGCTCGTACTGTTTCATTTTCCATATCGAGTTAGCATTATTGTTCAGGAAGGAGAAATGACATTTGATGTGTGTAAGGTTGCTTGAGAAGATTCTGATGTTATGCAGTATTTTATTCCTAGTTATCCAGATGATCAATACAACCGGTACTGGCATCCCTTCATGGACAATAACCCGACAGTCGGTAGCAAGTCCATTATAGAGCCTTTCAGCTTCTGGAACGTCCCTCCAGTGAAGGCCTTCTCGACTGCTCTAACAACTAGCCGAGGGAAGACCCTGAAGATCCAGTGGCCCCAGGGTTCACTCCCCAAGAGCCTCTACTATATCTCGCTGTACTTCCAGGACAGCCGAACCAAGAGCCCCTACAGTTGGAGGGTTTTCGACGTCTCAATAAATGGGAACAAGTTCTATTCGAAACTCAATGTCACAACTGATGGGGTTTCTGTGTTCGCTGCAGAGTGGCCTCTGTCTGGGCAGACCGAGATCGAGATGACTCCTGGGGACGGAGTTCCTGTGGGGCCATTAATCAATGCTGGCGAGGTTTTCCAGTTATTGCCTATGGGTGGAAGAACGCTTACTCGAGATGGTAATTATCTTTTAGCCATCCCACTCTTATGACCATACCTGTTTTGAAATTTATTCAGGTTCAAGTTCGACTCAGTGTAATTTCTTAGGTTCAATTCCAGGACTTAGAGTTGGCTGATTGTATCCTGGCTATATCTCGTGTCTAGTGTTTTGGGATTTGATCTTTGCATTCTGCAGTGATGGCCATGGAAGATTTGGCTGAAACTTTTGACAACCCACCTTCCGATTGGAGTGGAGATCCCTGTCTTCCTAAGGATCACTCATGGACTGGAGTTACCTGTTCCGATGGAAACCTTGCTCGGGTTGTCAGTTTGTAAGTCTATAATAGAGATACCATGTCCTCAGTATTTCAATCAGAAACTGAACTGCACGATGATAAGCTAAGGTCGGTTTTCACTGATTTTACTTTTGAAGGAACTTAACAGGAATTGGGCTATCCGGAACTCTGCCTTCCACCTTGGGGAACTTAACCGCATTATCAACCCTGTAAACATCTAGTTATTCCTTTTTCAGTATATAGTCATCGGAATATGAAGCTGGCAATTTTTTCACTTATTAGAGATCACAAATCTTACTTATGCACTTGCAGGTGGCTGGGGGGTAACAAGCTCTCCGGAAATATCCCGGACATGGGGACCATGAGGGAACTTAAGAGCCTGTACATCCTTGAATCTGCAACTCCTTCTATTTCCCCTTCTTGTGTTGATATCTCTGTCATCTGCTAAATTGGTTTAGTTTATAATTATTATAGGCATTTGGAGAATAACCAATTTGAAGGTCCAATACCAAAGTCACTGGGCGAACTCCCAGAAATCCAGGAAATGTGAGTTTTCTCACAGATTGTGCCCACAAACATATGACACACATTTTCCTATTGGACTACTAAACTCAATTTCCGGACTTCCTTTCGACTTGCAGATTTCTCCAGAACAACAAGTTTACTGGTGGCATCCCTGAGAACATGCGGAGAAACGGCTTAACTATTAAGTAAGAATTTTGACTCATCTTCCTGTGCAGCTTTTACTCATCTCTTCATGTAGGACTGAAAGTTAACACTTGCTCTTGCTGTTTGCTTCTGAAAGATAAGAAATTTCGGACATTTCAAGCTTAGGCAATTTCTGGTGTCTGATAAATTTGATGTGTACCATTTAGGAAGCATTGGTGTTTACATTACGGAAATCTTGAAATCTCTTTATTCAAGGAGTTCCAGTTTCAGTTTGTAAATGGGATAAAATTCCGGAAAATTTTATTCAGAAAGAGACCACTATGTTCGGTAAGGTTAGTGCAAGTTTTCTGGAAAATAATGTTTTTGAGAGTCATCACACTCCTTGAAATGTTCATTGATTTGAATACAATCTACACAATTTTGATGCATCATGATTATCTAAGAAACGTACACATCATCGAAATTTCGATCTGAACACGATAAAACGGTCACTCTCTTTCAGGGTTTAGACCGGGAAAAGTCTGTTGTGCTAGGAGTGGGTTTACTGGAAGCTGCCGACCGCAATCTGGAGACAGTGAACTTTCACTACTGGCAGATGTGGATGTAGATGGGATATTGAATCAAACATGGAAGAACTTTTGGGTACAGAGACAAAACAAGGGACTAATCAACAATTCTTTGTTCTTGGCAGTTGGGGGATGGGCTGTACAAGGTTGTAATGTAATCTACTCTGTGAACTGTACATTTATGTAAGACAACTGATGAAATATACGAATCATGAGCCGAGAGACAAAATTTCGAAGGAGAGGGAAAGCACGGTAGTACGTAGGTGTACTTGCAATTTGGTACGTACAATTTGGTTTGGTACGGTTTCATCCACTAGAAGGATGCATGGGAATGAAATTGTTCCCTAAAGATTGATTATTCACACAAACATGATAACACGAATGACGTACGAAGTTACAAAGATGAAGCACACTCAACGAATTTACAAATGGATCTCCTTAGAACAACACAAAAGGTGTATAGAATCGAAGGTGAAAAAGCAGTACAGATTATCCATTGCTGCAACAAACGATCTCGATGTGCTTTCCCCTTGTTTATCTGGTCATGCCATGTCCCACTGCAGGAGCCACCGTGTTGATCCCTCTCTTCTGCCGATCCATGTTAGCTTCCCATCCTTAAGTCATCGTCAATCGTCCAGTCACAAACCATGAAGTTGAATTGAAAGCGAAATACAAAATGAAATAAATCAGAAGCAATGAAAATGTTGCACTGCATGACTTGAGCGTACACGAGCTTCCATGAGATGTATAATCATCACTCTACACCCATATGGGGTCTAGTTATTCGACTTAGACAAAAAAAACTCGACTTAGAACTCGAATCCATACCCGATATCAATCAGACTTCCACCTCAGGTTCCTGTGATTTACTTGTTACTATTCTCATGGAATCCTATATGTGACCATATTAATCGTTTATGATGACAACGCAAGAACTCACAAAAGCATGAGCTGCGCAACTGTATTAGGTAATGATTGGTTTTACCAAGTTATTTGTGTTTTGCTTGGTGAATTATTAGGCCTACAAGTTGACTTGTGTTTTGTTGTGTTCCTGCGAGGAAGATGAGGAGTCACAATCCTTAAATTAATTATATGCAAGTGTGTATATGCATAATCAGGATCTGGCTAACAAATTTTCAGTCGGACCACAAGTATTCTCATCCTATTAATTGAGATTAATTCCATTCAACCGTCAGTCTGGCTTTGGACATGCGAACCATTTGTTAGGAACTTCAGCTTCTACCATTATACATTAGGAACAAAGATGTTGATTATTGGGATGCTAAAATCGAAAGAGTTAGCGTCTATTATTCCATTTGGTAATGTCAATTTGCCATGGAAGACACTTAGCTAGATAGCGGAGAAGGTGAGATAGCTAGTGCGCATGCATACACGTACCGATGCCCATGTCAAAGCCGCGGCTCTTGAGCTCACGGTACTCCTGGCACAGGGCACATGCCTCGCAGCAGAAGTGAACGAGACAATCGACACAGGGAGCCTCGTCCAGGTCGTATTGCCCCCTCAGCTTGGACCGGTAAAAGCACGAGTACAGGCACGCAAACCCCGTCATCGCCAGCAACCCATATATTGTCCCCTTTGCAGCACACCCTGAGTGTTCGCTGCCTATCATGCGCGCGCACACACACATTATATATATATATGTGTGTGTGTTTTGGAGAATTTCACCAAAAATTAACGATTGCATACGACAATATTTCCTAGAAAAAAAATCTAATTGATTGAATTTGGATTAATTACTTGAGGAGCCTCTGTCCACAATCTCAGCTATCTGCCCGAATGTGATGCAAGGGCAAAAGCAAGTGATCATACCTGAAAACATGCATGTGATTAGGAATGCCTGAAGGAACTAATCTACGTGTATATATATAGCAAAAGTTCGAGATGTTCTTCACATGTGAATGATGCCTTACAGTTTGCAGGATCATCACAGCAGTGGCAAAGATTGGTCGACCATTCCCCGGAGCGAACAGATCTGCCCCTGGGAGAAACATACATCGGGGCAGATGGTGGCATGGGTTGGCCCATCATAGAGTTTGGGTACCCGGAAGCTGGAATCTGACCCGGAGTAGTTCCGTCGGGGTGCATTGTTTCCTTTTTCCCTACTCACGAATATATATATGGTCGAGAGAACGTAAGAAATTGTGTTGCTTCTTCAGTTATTCACTAATGAGATGTAAGAGCCATAAGCGCAAACATATATCTAGGAAAACATTAGGAACTGTCTCACTGTCAATGTGGAAGGAATCTTCCAGCGATAATTAAGAGTCAAAGTCGTCGTTGATGATACAATAGTTAAACTCGGTACTTAACCTACTACTTTAATAATAATGATGATGATAATGATCGAAAACGACAATTATTAGTCTCTAGAAGATATATATGCACATTGTTTACTCCCAACGTGACTTAAATTTCCGCATAGTTTAGCAAATTTTTGGTCTATACAGAGACTGCTCTTATCATATAATAAGCGAAGTCTTTGTTTAGATGTTTCCTCGTCCTTAATCATTATTTATCGATGTCTTGTCCTCGAACTTCCCATTATTTGTTATCATATTGTAAGCTGAAAGCAAAAACCTACCTCGTCATACATTTAAGAGTTCGTATATGTAATTTGAGTGTATCTGCTGAGTTGTAATTAATCGGTTGTGGTTGGAGACTAGACCGTAATATATGACAGAAAATAAACATATCAAGAAACGATCTCAATCTCACTTATAGGTATATATGTGTGTGTGTGTGTGCATACATATATGAAATGTCAGTTTAATATTAATATTAATATTAATATTAATTTCCTCGTGATTCATGTATATATACATATATGAAATGTCACTTCAATATTAATATTAATATTAATTTCCTCGTGGAAGGATCAAAGTCTAAACGATTAATTTATGACTGGCCAGGTGAAGGCGGTTTAATCAGTTGACCCAAGCGTTTGATGGTTAGTAAACTTCATTAGTTTAGTTTCTAGCCGAAGATAATAATACTTCTCTAATTTAACCGACTCTCCTCCTTAAGGGTAATTATTGCTGGATAAATAGCAAAATCCTATCAAGAAAATAACTTCATCAACAAAATAATTCTAATACATATGGAGTTTAATCTTAGCGCGGGATATAGCACCGAGCACGTAATCTGTGATAAGATGGTTGAAGCATTTTCAGGAGGGTCAGCTATCTGTAAGACTTCCCTATGGGAGTTGCGCAGGGGCGCTGGTTGCGGCCTGGCTCCCTAAGAAGACAAAGTCCCCTGCCCGTCATGTCAACTTGAAAATTCGAACATCATCCGAGTTTAGGCGGTAGACAGATAAATTGGATTCTAACTGTCTCATATATATGTCGTCGGCCCGGTCTGATTTAGTTTGTCTATGTGCCACTTCAAAAGGCCCAAGTGATGGGAATCCATGGGCTGAAGGGTTAAAATGGTTTACATTGATTTATGCTCGATTAAGACAGTTTTATCCCTTAGTGAACCAATCAAGTTCGTAAGATTCATTGGACTTCTAAATATCAAAGTGCGAGAAGGTTTTTGCACTAATTAGCATACATGAGCACACAAGAACCGGCATTGAGGCGCTCCTGCTGGCTAGATCATATTAGAAGTTCTTGAACACCCTTGCTGTGAATCATAGTAAGCCCCATTGTTTCTGCCTCATTGTTTCTGCTGATCGTGCTGCCTCCAAGATGTCCTTATCGTACTTATGATGCTATCACGTCTATCCTAGTAAGTAATAGGTATATATGTTGAAATCCAAGGGACGTAGCCACATTTTTGCACCACATAGAGCACTGAAATCCAGTAAAATGATACACATTCTTATAGCTTGGATCAGGAAGGCAACATTCAATGCACCAAAACTTATGAAACTAGCAAATTAATTAATTAAGTTCCTAATTCCTTCATTTCCATAGGATCTGACATTGTTAATCGAGCCCTTTTGGGTGGAATTCGTCGCGTTATGGGGATTTATTTAGATTATAATAAGAGGGAGCTGCTGGCCAAATTCCCGACCGAGCCAAGTCTCATTTACGAGAATCGAACTTGGGATCCCATGATGCCTAACAACGGCAAGTCCATTCATTTAATTCAATGATATTTTGACATATAGTAAAATTATAAAATAGTAAAAATGTTCTTAATTTAATCATGTATAACCTATTCTTATTTCAAAATGTAATTTTTGACCAGTCGAAAAATTGTCAAATTTTTTTAAATAAACTTTAACAGAAATTAATTGGATATTTAAGGCCCAGTTACTTTTAGAGATGTCTTCTTTATTTTTTTCCCCTCACTTTTCAACTTCTTTTCGATATTTATTCCTCTAAAAAAGTTGAAAAATCATGATAACAAGTTTAAAATTGAGAATTTCTAAACTTACATTCACTATCAAACAAAGATTGGAAAATTTCTAATTAAAGGATGAACAATCGATATAATTAAAAAAGAAAATTTTGATTGATAAAAAAACCCTCCAGTTAAAGAGAAGAAAACTGTAAAACTATATTAAAAGCACTTCTCTTATTCTTTTTATTTTTGAATTTGAGAAACTAAAAAAATTCTTTTTTTCGGAAAATTTGTTATTCATTTTAGATAGGTAATTTCATATTTTACAATATTCCATTTTTTTAATGAATTTTTTCTCAAAATAAACCGTGGTTGAAACATTTTCGCTTTTCCAATGGAAAAGGCGAAATTCCTTGGTACATAAAAATTAGTAGATTGACTATATATAATACTTTTATAAGATCAAGATAGATCGTATTCTGCACCCACTAACTTTCAGTCCTAGCTCAGCCATTGATTTCCAAATCGATAACTGGTTTCATTACACTAAGTCCCCTCCACATTTTTCTACTTTTTCTTATATTGTATTTTGGGTTATGTTATGGATATAAGTTGCCAGCAAAAAAATTAGTTTTCCAACTCATGCCACGTGGCATTAATATAATGGGCAAGCATATTCGAGGTCATTGGCTAAATAAATAAAGGATCAGAGACTTGTTTGCAATAGTTGATAAGTTCATTATTTGAATACCCCGCGTCATTCGACGTAGAGTGATGATACGTTGCGTTTTGAAGATTGACCGAATGATACGCTCGGTTGAACCAATTGTGGTTTTGAGGGGTGACTTAATGATATATTTGGCCGAACCATTCTGAGTTGGAGAAGAATCACTTGGCGAGAATTCTGCATGGATAAAGATGGGAACATAACACCTCAAGGATAAGATCACGTATAAAATATGTATGGAAAACACGACCCAGACAGTTATTAACGGATTTACTTGGAGTGAGGAGCACACAAAAACTTTCCTTACTCGGCAAGGAAATTTGTTTCAACCACTTTACCCACAATCTTCACCTTAGAGGGAACAAGCGTAACTACCAGGAGAGCTTGGAGGCCTATAAATACTAGTTGATCACCTGGGACAAGACACTCAACTCAACACAAATATCGACTTATTGCAGCTTAGCTTGGCTCGGGAGCATCCTCCCTCTTATCTTAGGAGTAGGGTAATTTAGACAACCGAACTTGTAGCGGCATGGGCTTATCCCTCAAAGATTCAAGTTCATAGTCTATGGCGGTAGGAATATTCCTCAACCACACGGTCATGACTCTATTAGTCCTTGTTCAGGGAGATTGTTATCATTCCATGGTATTTGTTTCAAAGCATCTCAACATGGCCTCAATCCTTTCAATTATTGAACTTGGGCGAGCTTGAGTGAAGGTTTTTAGAGCCTAAACAACCTTTGTTGATGGGAAGCAGAGTTCGCCATCCTCTGTAACTTTTTTTTGAGTTTGTTATTTGTTCGACATTCTTATTGTAATTCCCATATTATGACTAAATGTTATATTCCATTTTCATTTAATTGCTTTGCAATTGCATGTTTCTCTTTATTATCACGAAATCCTTGTATGCAAGGCATTACCTAAAAGAATCTATAGGGTTTGGACCGGAAAGAAGTTCTATATTTTCTCAAGAAATTAGAAATTTGAAAATTACCTTCTCTAGTCTGTCAAAATTCGCAAACAACATGGAAATTTGATGTTAATTAGGCGAGGCTTAAACCATGTGAGGATGCATGTGCTGACCACATAAAGTTAAATTTGACTCATCGAGAGAGAGAGAATTATTAACATTTGGTGTGATTGTTTACATCCATTTAGAAGTATGTCCAATTAACATGCTCGAGCTCTTGGAATATATAAATAACTGTGGGGAGTAGGACGTTCCCTAGGGCTAATTACAATACATTTCTGATCATTGATACCCCAAGTTAAGTGAAATCTATAAATAGGCTTTTGTATATCT
Source organism: Punica granatum (assembly GCF_007655135.1). Classification (NCBI taxonomy): domain Eukaryota; kingdom Viridiplantae; phylum Streptophyta; class Magnoliopsida; order Myrtales; family Lythraceae; genus Punica; species Punica granatum. The sequence goes on along the minus strand of NC_045128.1, from coordinate 37,797,255 downwards.
TTTTCTAGTTCATATATATTTCGGATTTTTCAGTATTCCTGTTATCATGTTGAAACGCCTCAGTTGTTATAAGGGCAACGAGAAAAATGTTTAAAATAGACATATCTATTTTGATACATTAGTGAATTTACACATGCATTGCACGTGAAACTTTCTTTGATTATGTTAAAATACATAATGCTCGAACTACATAATATATAAGAAAACTCTTTTAAAAAAATAAATATATAAATTATAAGTAAATTAATAGTGTCCCCTTCTGAATGGATTTGTGACCATTTCTAGTCAGAAATTTGATCTTACTTCAATTTATAAATAAATAAAACAAAAATAATTAATAATATCTACGAAGGTTGATGACCAAAAAAATTAAAAAATTGACATTTTTATTATTTCTAGCATGAATTTTTTATTTGAAAAAATTACAAATTATGAGTTTTTTTATCACTTCTAGTATGTTGTCATTTTGCCATCAATTTTAAGGGATTTTTCTAACATGGCACTAACATTGTAGACATGGCACATGGAAACCTACCAATTGGACCCCATGGGTATTTAAATATTAAATTAAAAATAAAAATAAAAATTATTAAAGAAAACTAATAATATTCACTAAAATTATTTCATTTAATTTTATAAAAGTATAAATAAATAATAATAAATTCAATGGAAACATATGTGTATATATATTAACAATAGTATTTACATATGTGTAATATAAAAAAGTATATAGAAAATTAACATACTAATGACAAATCACTATATCTAAATATATATATATATATATATATATCAGTTTTTGTACAATTTTATGAAATTATCTTCATTATTTTTTACTCTATTGAATAAAAGTAAAACTGAATTTAAAATAAAACTATAAAACTGCTCAAATTTTGAAACCATACATCTTATATCGCTCCTCCATCAATTCATATGTGGTCATCTTCCACTATACTTTTTACTTATTTCTCTTCAACCCCCACTCTATCTCTATCTCAACCTAAGTTATTTTTCTTTTCTTTCATTAAAATATTGTTTTTTTCAATTTTCATCACATTTTTAATATTTTTTAATAATAGCAATGATGTGGAATTACAATGGTATATAATGATGAAAATACATAGGCAACGTTTTAAACTATGTTTTTTTTTCACATTGTGTGTAGCATTGGTGCAGAATCTAGTATATGAATAATAAAAATTTGATAAGTACGATTAAAATATTAAAAATAATTTAAAAAAATCGAAATTAATGCAATTTAAAAATAATTTAGTTCAAGAAATTTTTTTCAATTGATATATTTTTCTGACTTGATCTTTCATTTTAATAGAATATCCTAAAGATAAAATAGATAAATGAATTTAAATTTTTCATAAAATTTTACAAAATAATTAATAGAAACATTATTTTCACGAATAGTCTCGCAATGACACCCATAACTCGAAAATTCAGAAAAATCCGATCCAAATCGGTCAAAAAATTTCTAAAATTAAAGACCTTAAGGTCGGGTTTAAATTTTAAAGAAAGAAAATTGGAAGGAAGTTGATCGGACCCAATTTTATGTATATATAAATTTATTTTAGTAATTCATATTATATATTATAATTTATACTTAACAAAATAAAATAAACAAAATAAAATCTCACCTAAAGAATAAGAATAAATTTAATTTCAGTTGCAAACTGATACGTTGTATTGATAATCGATGTTAGGTTTACATTAGAAGCAATTTATTTCTCTTTTTTTACACATGTATCCTTGAGGAACAAAAAAAAGGGATACCTAGAGCTCGTGAAGGAGGACATTGACAGCATGAGGACTTTAAACTTGTGCAACATTATTAGCGGGTGGTGGTGGTAGGCACTACAGTGGCAATGGATAAAACGATAACCGATGTTTGTGGACAAAAGAAAATAAGAGAATAAGAATAGGGATAGAAGAAAAAACTTGAGATAAGAGAAAACCAATTAAATAAAAAATTAATGATATAGTATCTCTTTTCTTTGAATCTTTTCTTCTCTTTCTTTTTTTTTTCTCCCAAATGCGTACTTTTGTATCCGTAGAATCCCATAAAAAATTTGATTGGGATTTTGAAAACAAATTACCGATGGTATAATGTCCTAATTAACTTTTAAAATAAATTAATATAAATTTTGAAAATTTCGTCATAAAATATAATTTTTTAATCACAAGATATATGTCAATAACTCATCAGAAAATATCTATCTATAAAATAACTTTTAAAATTTCTTAATATAAATTTTGAAAATCCATCGATACAAATGTAAATAGGAAACACGAGAGAGGAATCGTGAGCGTTGAATGGGGAAGTTAATTCATATTTGATACACTCATTAGAGTGAAAAATTATGAGAACGAACATGCTAGGTAGTTTTTATAATGAAAAATTATAAAATGGTGCCTTGAAATTGAAATGTCATGAGAAAGAATAGGTATAAATTGGTTTTTGAAACTTGAAAAAATGAAAGGATTATGGTCGAAAAAAGAGAATATGAGAATTTTTTTCCAGACGATTAGCAAAGTCAAAGAATAAGAATAATGAAAATGAGAAGTAATTAAAAACTAAAAGAGAAAATAGAATAGATACAAATGTAAATAAGAAAGTGGAGAGAGAAACCATGAGCGTTGAATGAAGAAGTTAATTCATACTTGATACTTTCGTTAGAGTGAATAATTATGGAAAAGAACATAATAGGTAGTTTTTTTACTGAAAAAGTATGAAAGAGTGCATTGAAATCGAAAAGTCATGAGAAAGAATATATATAATGGTTGAAGAAAGAGAATACAGGAAATTATTTTCCAACAATTAGCAAAGGGAGAACTAATTAAAAATCGAAAGAAAAAATAGAAAAGATACAAATGTAAATAAGAAATGGGAGAGAGGAACCATGAGCAGAGAAATTATTTCATGTTTGATGCGTTTATCAGAGTGAATAATTATGAAAAAGAACATGATATGTAGTTTTTATAGTTAAAAAGTATGAAATGATGCCTTAAAGTCCTAAGGTCTTGAGAAAGAATAAGTAAAAATTAGTTTTTCTATTAAAATGAATGAAAGAATGTCATACTATTGAAAAGATGTGATATTTAGTAGCATTCATATCATTTGAGTAAATTGTAAAATAGTAATATTATTAATTTATCAATGACAAAAAGTCAAAAAAGTTGGAGAAATACTTTGGGAAGGTCCGTACTTTAGAAGAGATGTACATAATTTAACTCGGTCGAGGAAATATATGATAGAGCGTGTGAGGCAACAAATGTTGAAAATGAACGATGAATAGAGAGTTAAAAGTGTGTGAGAAAAGTCAAACTAACGAAGCACACAAAAAGTGTGAGAGTAAAAGGTATAAAAAGAAATGTAAAATTTTATTAAGGATATGAGTATTTTTTGGAATAAAAATTGGAAAAACAAGAAATTTTAAAAACAAACACGTGATTCATAGAGATGAGACAAATAAGACGTTGAAAATGAACATATGGTACAACAAAATTTTGAAACTATAAATCGTTATGAAATAATAATAGAACAAACATACCTGTAATGAAGGGCTAACTCGGTTAAGAGAGGGACGAGACAATAAAGTATCGAAATTGTGCAACGAATAGAAAGAGTTGGTTTTTATATATATATATATATATATATATATATATATATATTTATATATAGTGAAAATGTGCGACCAAAAGTCACGGGTCAAAAAACTATGAGAAAAAGTTATGAGAATATAAGGGCATTTTTGAAATATTATAAATTGGAGAAATTTGTCATACTTTTATCTATAATATAGATATAAATGTATGATTTTAAAATAAATGACATCTAATGGTACTATGATCATGGAAGGGATGAGTGTTGGTAAGATATAATCATAATTATTGTTGATAAATAATGGATTTACCTCTCTAATGAATGCGTTATCACTATACTAAGAGGTCAACTTCTTTGGGAACATGCAAAATTAAAATAATTCATAAACTAATCTTATTTTTCTTTTTTTGGGGGTGAAAACATAAAAATAAGAAAATGTTGACATCGAATAAAATCGAATATCACATGGGGTCTATGCTTGTTGATCAATAGGGCAACACTTTACAAAGACTTGAACAAATGGAACTTTTGTCTTCTTCATATCCTTCGATCCTTTTTACTTTTCTTATTAATATTCATGACATATCTCAGGACTCAATTAATCACCCAAAAAAAAATTGAATGCGAAATTTTTCTATAAAAAAAGTTACTATTAATTGGTCTTAAATCATGCTTAAATTTTACTGTATATAAGCATATCAATCTTATAAAATCGATGCTTTTTTTACCCTATATGATAATGTCGTAAGCCTCACAAGTTATAAGATTTGCCGTAAACCTTGCAGTTTCCTTGTACTTATCACCTATCACTTGGTCAATCCTTTATACTAAGATCATGTTATACAAATTGGTCACCTCAAATAAGGAAAAAGAAATTATTGGAAAGGAGCAAAACTTATATATATTAATCCTAGGCCATGTTTGATCACAAGGTGACAAATCTAAGTAACATGAGCTGTCTACTGATCTCCATATAGACCCGCGAAACAAGCCAAAGTTAAGCTCTCACTCTCTTTAATATATATACATACATATATACACCCATATTAATACATACATATATATATATATTCACATATCTATATCTATATATATTCACATATCTATAGCTATCTATATATATACATGCATATATATGAAACTCAGACATCTTCTCATTCTGAAAATAACACCAAACATATCTAAGGTTTCTCTAAGCAGTCCTAGTCCTACTTAGGTTCATAGCATCCTCATTATTGATTAGACATGTTCAAGATCAGTGAGCAAGAAGGGACTGGTGCTGGTGGTTGTGGTGGAAGTTTCTTCACTAACCCTACCCTCATCAGTCCTCGGATCTCATTCTCCCATGATTTCGTCGACGCGATCCACCCGGAGCTCAGGAGCTACAAGGAGGCCCCCGTGTCGTCGGACTTCGAATTCTCTGTCAAGAACAACACCATGATCCCTGCAGACGAGATCTTTGTCAAGGGCATGCTGGTGCCATCGAGAGAGGACGACAAGTCTCGGTCGAGGACGAGCACGACCTTGAGGGACGAGCTTCTCGTGGGAGACGATGATGGGGACACGTCCAATCAGGATGCCTTCTCAGGTTGGTCAGGCCGGTGGATCGATAGGTGGGCTTTGAAGAAGGGTAACCATCATCTGTTTGGATCAAAGAAAGGCGGGAAGAGAAGTGGCAGTTTTGATGGAATGCCGCTGGAGACAGTAGTTGAGGAGAAGGGTCCTAAATCTGTCAATGTTGAAGCGCCTCTCATCACTAGCAAGGAGCAAAAGGTACATATCGAACCGAAACCTCGTAATATCAAGTGCATTTATAAAGCTTAATTCAGGCAGGACATTGATGATTTTCCTGCTGTTCCTGCAGAGATCCTCGGTCGAGCGCCGCGATGATGCCTCAGTCTCTATTGGGTGAGTGCATTAGGTCACTGCGACCAATTTCAATGTGCAGAATGATTGTCCTGTACTGAATTGGTGATGTACAAAGTGATCTTTTAACGATTCCTGGTTGAATTTTGTCCCAAGTCGTTTGATCATTCAGCGAAGAATGCCTTTCCCCAGTAACAATACAGTCCGTCAACAACAGTTTTTAGAAAATTTGGACCTACGGAACATATCAGAAGTCGTGATAGGATGGCATGTATTGCACGAACAATCGGCCACTACCCAAAGAACTGAAACTCAACAAACCCGAAGCTCCTTATTACAGAAATTGATCGCCCTGTAAGAAATATAGAAAACCAAACGAAAACACGGTCTCCTTTGAGTTCTGAAAGAATGAAGGTCGTATTCCTGTACATTACCAACTTAATCCAAAACACTAATATCACACAGGCGCAATGCCTGTGTCATTAACACTAACGCAACCGAATAAATATTTACAGGTTCCCTAAAGTGAAAGAGAATATTCACAATAGACCCGAAGAACCGGATCTTGGTCTCTCCAGATGGGGAAAGAATGTAGTAAATATAGTTCATGGACTGTACATCTGCAACCAAAAATAGCAAAGCAAACATTAGTCACCCTCGCAGAAGAGGTCCGTGTCAGGAGGGAAATCGACAAATGCGTTCATTAATAGTTTGCAATAAATTTCGGAATAACTTTCTCAAAATTAGCGGTGTGATCCCTTCCTACTGGACAAATATGAAGAGAGATGCTTTTCTTCCTAGAGAAATTTAGGTCAACCATAAAAGAAAATGGCATAAAGGAAGATCTTACCTACAATTTATGTACAAAGGATTCCATCCTGTCCACAGAAGAGCGCTTCGCGTCTTGTGCGGAAATCAAGGACTTTTACCTTGACAATTTGCTCCTCTGCCCATGAGAAAAGCATCGATCACTTAAACTCCTAGATCTCCGTGAAATAAAATGACAGACTGGCTTACTACTTGTGATTAACGCACCATACTTGATGTGATGACAGACATTCCCAATCTGCTATTGCTGTGGATCGGGACCCATGTATTTCTCCATGGACTCCTTTTTATGCTCCGGATCAAGGCTGCCAAATCAATTAAAGGAGTCAAATCATCATTTCTCTTGAGTACACTTCTCAAAGTGAAACATGCGGAAGAATTTCAGCAAATGCAAAACCTATTTCGGAGGCCAAGGAGGGCATAATGAAAGGCACTCGCACAGGCAGAGACTGGAGCTATGGTGGCAGCCGGAACTGCCTTAAATGCAGTAGCTATAGCAGCTCCAGCACCAGCCCCACGCTGATATTTTTTTATCGGTGTTTGGACCAAAGCAGAAGCCGACTT